>NW_028322944.1:32500-35000 GCF_047325235.1 Durio zibethinus | reverse complement strand
ACAAAACAATTAGAATTAGGCTCGGTCAACTGGAATGTGTATTATCCATATAGGGGATCCTCCAGTTGAGAGGGAGGATCCATCGACCTGAGACGAAGAGAAAGGTCTATCTATTTTATTTAGTTATTCAGTTAAACCAATGATTCGTTATTGGAGCAGATAGCAACAACCATTTCATCCGACATGCGTATTTTTGATTTTCCAATGGATTTACATCTTTCATTAATGGAAATTTTTTGATGTAGTGAGTAATAGCTCTGGTTGTTCGCTGTTCAAGAATTCTTGTTTCGGCAGTTCATACCATCCATACATAGTGTTTTGATCTAAGATTTCAATTCTTCCATGTTTCAGCAGTAGCATATTGTTCCATGGAGCTAAGGTCCAAAATATGGAAGAAACATGTGTTTCCACAACTCTACCACCCAGTCAATTCCGTTCCACTTAATCCCCTATTTCATGGCCACATATCTTTCCGGCTAAGTAATGGGAAACCTTTCTCCTCTTACATGAATACAATTTTCATTTCATCCGGGAAAATCCATCTTTTTCTAAACAATGTCTTTGTCATTTGATCCAATAGCCTTCCGTTAGATAGGAACAGATTTGATAAATACTGATAACTCTCGGATGGAGTATTAGAACGGAAAAATCCATTAGATAATGAACTATTGGTTCTAAGCAATCTCTGGCGATGAATCAAGACTTCGAAGTGCTTTTCTTGCCTATTCTTGATAAACCAGTTTTCATACATAGATGTAAGAGGATGATATTTTCTGGAAATTTTGACAGTAAAAGTCAACAACCCCTTTAACATCTCTTTATCTGCAAAGAATTCTCGGTGTGAAAACACAGACTGATCTTTGAATAGGAAAAAGAGTGGATCCGCAGGGTCCCAAATGAATTGGCTTATTTGAAAAAAGTCTTGTTCATTGGAAGATCTATATCGTGCCTGGTACTGCATGGTTCCACTCTGCAAGAACTCCGAATCATTCTCTTGAAGCTCATCCTCTTCATCATAAATGTGAAGCTCATCCTCTTCATCATAAATGTGAAGCTCATCCTCTTCATCATAAAAGATCCGCTTGTCCCGAAATGACCCGGCCCAATAGGGAAATCCCAATTCATTGTGCCTTTCGATACAATCAAATAGAAAGCCCCAAGGGTGCCATATTCTAGGAGCCCAAACTATGTGATTGAATAAATCCTTCACTATCTGTTGCGGGTCGAGTACTTCTTCTTCTCCTTCTTCTACTTCTTCAAACTCCAAAAACTCCGGTTCGTCTTTTTCATAGAGAAATCTCTGATCAACGATAGAAGATAATCCATTTTGCATCATATATAAGGGATTCCCCGGTTCGGACCGAAGAAGCGATGTCACTCGATCATTATCAAACCGACCGCAATCTTTTTCTGTCCGTGAGGATCCCACCAGAGCGCCTTCTACTTCTAATAGGCCATGAACTAGATCAGAATCATTCTCAACGAACCCAGAAGAAGTGATCCCACTTTTTTCATCGGATCCGGGTGGAGACCAAAGGTCTTGAGCGACCGATCCGGCAGAACAACTCAAAAGATAAAGAAGTATCGTTAATTTCTTCATGCTCGTTCCAAGCTCGAAGTACCATTTGTACAAATAAGGATCCCCTTCGTTACCTGATTTCCTCTTTATATAGATAGATATAGGATCTATGGGGCAATTACTTAGAAGTACATTTTGTACAAGAGCCCTTCCTATCTGATAGAAAATGATCCCATGATCCTGAACCGGTCTTACCCGGGATCGCAAAGCCCAAGTTTGTCTATGAAGAGCAAATCTAAGTGTATTAGTGTCTAGAATTGATTTCTTCTGTGTAATACTAATCGATAGGGCCTCATTGGTAAGTGCTACAAGATCTCGTGCATTGGAACCCACGTTTGTGGACCCGAATCCATTAGTATGGAACATTTTCTTTTCCAAGTGAAATCCCTTAGTATATGAAAGAGTGAAAAAGTGCTTTGGTCGTTGTGGAATAAGAAGCCTTCGTATCTTAATACATGTATTTAATCTATTCGGGGCTATTAGAGCGGGATCCACTTTTCGGGGAATATGAGTCGAAGCAATAACAAGAATATTTCTAGTGGAACATCTTTCACAATCCTTGGAGAGATAGTTCACTAATAGACCGAGGGATAAGTCATTCGCCTCATTCATATCCAGATCATGAATGTTTGGAATCCATATTATGCAAGGAGACATTGCTTTTGCTAGTTCGAATTGAAGGGTGATATAAAATCGGTCTATTTCCGACATCATATCCATAATATCGATATCTAGAAACCCCAGCTCCGTATCAAGGTCACAATCGATATCGTCACTATCATCAATAGCGTCACTATCATCAATAACGTCACTAGCATCAATATCGTCACTAGCATCAATATCGTCACTATCATCAATATCGTCGTCACTATCATCAATAAAAAAACCTTTGTTACCTTTGTTCCCCAGGAACTTGTTCAG
>NW_028322944.1:17500-22500 GCF_047325235.1 Durio zibethinus | reverse complement strand
ATGATCATGAGCAAGTGCATAAATATACTCCCGAAAAATAAGTGGGTATAGGAAATCATGTCGGCGAGATCTATTTAGTTCTAAATATACTTGAAATTCCTCCATTTCAAATTCGATTTGAACCAAAGTATAGGGGATCTATTCGGTTATCAAATGATACATAGTGCGATACAGTCAAAACAAGGTATTATAGTAAGAAAATAATAGATACCTCGGAGACAGGTAGATTCATCAACGGATTCTCTATCCTATCTTTTGCCATCTAATTGATTTATGTTCGTTATAGGATAAGAAGATGGCTAGAAATCCTTTATTTTTTCAACCCAATCGCTCTTTTGATTTTGGAAAAAAAAAAAAAAATATCTTTTCTTTATCAATATACTGCTTCTTATACACATTCATGTCTAACCCATAAAGGGAATAACTAATAATTAGGACTCATAAAAAAATCGATAATTTACTCATGAGAAAAACCTTTACCGCATTAGGCACTAATTTATTTTTAACGTTTAATTAGATCGGGTAATCATTCAAATTGCGAACAGAAGCTCGTTACTTTTTGTTTCCCTATAATTGGGGCCGTAGAGCTCTATCCATTTATTCACTCGACCCAACTTTGAATTCAATTAATTTTTTTTGTTCCGCACCAAAAATTCAAAGACGATTTTTTTTTTTGGACTGATCCGGAAAAAAAATGGATTCTTAGAATTCTCCATTGATACGACATGCTCTTTTTTCCATCCACTCCTTTCAGGATCAGTCGTGGTCTTACAAACTGTACCGATGGTATGAACGAATCCCTTTCTTCATACAAATGTGTAAAAGATGCTAGTCGCACTTAAAAGCCGAGTACTCTACCGTTGAGTTAGCAACCCGAAAAAAATCGGAATAAAAAAAAAATGGAATTGCACGAGGCAATCAAAACATGAAATTAGCAAAAATTTGAATAAAATAAAAATACACGAAATTCTAAGATAAAAACATAGAAATAGAATAAGTGAAAATTTGTGGACCGCCTCCTGTCTTATTCATTCCATTGTTATCCATTTTTTTTTTTTTTTTTCAATACAATATACAATTACAATAAAAAAAACTTCTTGTATCACAACAAATTCAAAGAAAGAACCCATTATTTGAATGAAGTGAAGTGCCAAACTTGTGGGCGGGGATAAATAGATCTATTTATCTACGATCGAATTATATTTGTTCGATACACTGTTGTCAATATGATTGTAAATTTTGAATATAAATGTTGAGAAAAGAATAAAGAATATAAAAAAGACTATAAAAAAATACAATGAAAAAAAGAATTAAGTCAATTTTTTTTTTTTTTTTTATTATATTGTATTTTTTATTATTAATTATTAATAATATTTATTATTATAATATTTATTATTTTTATTATTAATAATATTTATTATTATAATATTTATTATTTTTATTATTAATAATATTTATTATTATAATATTTATTATTTTTATTATTATAATATTTATTATTATAATATTTATTATTATAATATTTATTATTAATTATTTATTATTAATTATTATTATTTATTATTAATTATTATTAATATTTTCTATTTTTATATGTTATTTTTTCTTGTTATTTTCTCTGTTTTTTTATCTTATTTTATGTTATTTTTTTTTTTTTATCTTATTTTATGTTATTTTTTTAAATGCAATTACTTCATTTATTCAATTGATCTTTTTTCTCTATATTTTATATCAATAAAATTAGCTCAATAAAATCTGTTATAGAACACGGTATTCTATAGTAGCAAAGCAATAAGAAATACGAATAATAAATAAAAAAGTATGAATAAAACAAAAGAGGGGGGAGGAAATTATAAAGAAAAATTTATACAAAGCTAGATATGAGTCATCCACCCCCTCTTTTTTGTATTTCATTAATTGAATTTTGTTTGATTAAGACTAAGTTCCGTAAAAACCCCGGCCTTCTTTAAAATATCATGGACAGTTCCTGTGGGTTGAGCTCCTTTTTCAAGGAAATAGAGAATAGCGGGAACATTCAAATGGGTTTGATTATTTATCGGATCATAAAAACCAACTTTTCGAAGATCTCTTCCCTCTCTTCGGGATCGAACATCAATTGCAACGATTCGATAAACGGCTCATTGGGATAGATGTAGTTAAATAATACCCCCCCCCTAGAAACGTATAAGAAGTTTTCTCCTCGTACGGCTCGAGAAAAAAAAAAAAAAATGATTAAAAGTTATGTCTATTAAAAGTTATGTCTATGTATGGAATTATAATGTATGTAATTAGAATGTCAAAAAGATCCATAAACCCGGCAAATCAATTAGACATTTAAACCCGTCTTTTTTTTTTCAAAAAAAAAGAAGAAAAAAGCATTCGTACTCTCATAACTCAAGTCAAATAACTCTCAAAATGCTCAAAAAAAAATCCTTAGGCATTCTTTTATTGAGTGGTCTCTAACCCCTTTTTTTGTTTGTCTCGTTTAGAATCGATTTCGATTCTTCATTTTGATCTAGTTGTTGAGACAATTGAAAAGGGTATTTCCTTGTTCTAGGATCCTTTATCTTTGTCTTGAATCATTGGGTTTAGACATTACTTCGGCGATATTTAATCATTTCAAAAATGGCAGCAACATGCCCCTTTTTCTCTCTTTTTTTCTTTCTATCAAAGAATCATATGAACGATTAATTCCCGCATTATACACTTTTGATCGAAAGAGTTTTACCAATTCCAACAATTTTTCTTTTTGATTTGAAAATAGTTTGAATCGGAGCTTTTCGATTTCTATATCAAAAATAGACTTACGAAGTTGTTCCAACTTATTTATTTCCATTAATTAACCCTAGATCCTTGCCCCTGAAAAATGGATGTTTCTCTTCGAGCTCCATCCTGTACTATTTACATTACAACCCAACAAAAAGACGGATTATAATAGAACAGAACAAAGGATGTCGAGCCAAAAGCACCTTCATTTCTACATAATGGAAGGTGGTGGGTTTTGACATCCACAGCCGATCATGTCCTTCAAGTCGCACGTTGCTTTCTACCACATCGTTTCAAACGAAGTTTTACCATAACATTCCTCTAGTTTGGAACATTGATTCAATTATGGAATCATGAATAGTCATTGGTTCAGTCGATACATAGTAATCTATCTATACTTTTTCCTTCTATATGAAATCAATTTCCTTCTATATGAATCTATATGAAATAAATAGATAATTTAGGAAGAAAAAGCCTCAATAAGAATTCAAATTAACCCATATTGTATGAATACAATATATTTTTATTTTTTTATACTTTTATTAATATTAAGCTTTTCTATTCTAATTAATAAGAAATTAATAATATAATTAATAATAATAATATTACGAATATTATAAATAACACAAATAAACTAATCTTTTTGAATCTGCCTTGCATCTTCAAATAACTCGATAGATCAAATAACTCGATAGAATAGATTCGCCAATCTCACAGTTCTTCGAGTGCCAATCTTAAGAAATCATTAAAAATCAAAAGCAAGAATCACATTTTCTCCAATATTTGACTCTTAGAAAGAAGGTTGTTAAAAAAAAAAGAGCAATTTAGATTCGGATATCGTTATTCTGATATATAAAAAGAGTAGGCTCTGGGACGAAAGGATTCGAACCTTCGAATAGCGGGACCAAAACCCGTTGCCTTACCACTCGGCCACGCCCCATTTAGATTTCTATTTGAAACTACTAAACACTAATATGGGTATTCCCTGTTCGTCAATTCCAGTTCCAAATAACTATGGAATAGATTAGATTCTTGCTAGGATTTTGGCACGTATGGATAGAGAATTAAACCGAATTTATTGATCATTACATATAATTCAATTAAGATATTGTATGAAAGTATGATTTCTTCTATTCTCTTGTAAGAATTGAAGGCTTTTTGATTGGGTGAGTTCAAAGAAGTATTGTTTAGTCTGCCTTATTTTCCTTTCTTCATTTTTTTCCTTATATCAAAAAACATATTAATAACTCAATCAAAATTATCTCCAAGAACAAAATTTTGTTATGCTTAATCTTAATATCTTTAATTTGATCTGTATCTGTTTGAATTCTGCCCTTTTTTCGAGTAGTTTTTTATTCGCCAAATTGCCCGAGGCCTATGCTTTTTTGAATCCAATCGTAGATTTTATGCCAGTAATACCTGTTCTCTTTTTTCTCTTAGCCTTTGTTTGGCAAGCTGCTGTAAGTTTTCGATGAGATCCTTAATACTGTCCTAGAAAAATTCATGATTTATTCAAGAAAAAAAAATTGTAACAATTGAAAAGATTAGATAAGTCTTACACTATGAACACTATGAACGAACCGAACCCTCAATTCAAAGATTGAAATTCTTGGATAGCCATGATAAAGCTGGATCATCCCATTTCCTCATTCTGACCCTTTTTCGCCGAAGAACCCTATTTGGATTAAAGTCCGCCACAATATATAATTGTTGGTATAAAAGAATTTTTTTTTGTAATGAAAAACTCAACTCTTATTATAAATGAATTTCTGAAAATTCTTTTCGATTTCTAGAAATTCTAGAAATCACTTTATTTCTTGGTGTCAAAATAGGCTATGTAGTATAAAAACGAGGAATCTATTTTCGTATAAAAATAGAAAAATAAAAATTGCGTATAATTGCGTATATATAAATAGAAAAATAAAAATTGCGTATAATTGCGTATATAAATAGAAAAATAAAAACGAAGAATCCATTCTCTTCTTTTTACAAAAAAATTCTATGGGAGGTTGTACAATGCGTAATCTTAAATTCGTTGTTTACACCGCAACGATATTCTTTGTTTCTCTCTTCATCTTCGGACTCCTATCTAATGATCCGGGACGTAATCCTGGTAATCCTGGACGGGAAGAATAAAAAAGGGAGAGTTCCTTGCTTCATTTTTATAAATGGTATTAGGATTTGATCTATTCCACTGTCAAAAACCGAAATGGAAAGAGAGGGATTCGAACCCT
>NW_028322944.1:10000-12500 GCF_047325235.1 Durio zibethinus | reverse complement strand
CGAAATGCTATGGTTCTTAAATATGATTTTGAAATTTATTCAGAAGTAATTCGCGGGATCATGCACTCTTTTCTTTCCTAGTTATAATGAAAAAAAGTGCAACTGGGTGAATCCAGCCTATTCTTGAAATAAACAACTCGCACACACTCCCTTTCCAAAAAAGATCAATACACCAAGGACTACACTTAGATTTATTGGATTTGTTGCTAAAATATCGGTATTAAATCCGAAACTCCCGGCGGATGGCCAGTGACCCAAGGAAAGGAAAGAATCGGTTACATTTTTCATATGATCTCCTATTTTATTTTAGATAGACTAAAAAAAAAAAAAAAGAACTCGGTTCTTTTTTTTGTATTATATCACTTTGACTCCTTTTCTATTTATTCTATTCTATCATATTTAGATTATTCTAATTATTCTAATTCTATGTATTTCTTTTTTTTTTTTAATAAATTATTAATTTATTATTAATATTAATTAATTTATTATTATTAAATTATTCATTATTATAAATTTTTATTTACCTACGTCTAAACGGAGTCAAAAATAGATTCTATTTAGCTAGAAATGTATTTTTTTTTTTCAGTTGAAAATTCCCAATAATAATGATACTTATTAGAATTAGGGGGGGGCGGGTTTCATGTCAATGGCAAAATACCTCATTTGTTGCAACACTCCTTTAAACAATAAAAAAGGTTTCTCTTGAACTAAGAAGGGGAAGGAAGAAAGCGAGTCAGTGTGATAATTCCTCATCCTCAAATTAATCCTTCCCATGGATTATTGTCCCAACAAATAAGTAATTGTAGGGGTGAAATCTTGATATAATTCGAAAAAGCGAGGAGTAAGTCCCAAGCCATAAAATAAGAAAAAAAAAATACACAATTCTCATGTTTATAGGATTAAACAAAGGGATTCGCAAATAAAAGTGCCAATGCTACAACCAGCCCATAAATTGTTAAAGCTTCCATAAAAGCCAAACTAAGCAATAAAGTACCTCGTATTTTTCCCTCTGCCTCGGGTTGTCTCGCGATACCTTCTACAGCTTGGCCCGCAGCAGTACCTTGACCAACTCCAGGTCCAATAGAAGCAAGCCCGACAGCCAACCCAGCAGCAATAACGGAAGCGGCAGAAACCAGTGGATTCATGATAAGTTCCTCGCACCAAAATAAAGAAATGGTTAATGATACAATCATCCAATGAATTTTTACTTAATTATATTATTCCATCACTAAGATTCAACCTGCCCAAGTAACTAAGAACTCCGAATGGAAGTGAGAATATTATTGAACCGTCAGAACTATTTCGATATCTTTTTTTTAGTTCCTATCCACTGGATTTTTTTGAATCCGCGCATACTTTGTTCTTCCATTTCTTTTTTTCTAACCCATTCTTTGCTTTGAATTCTTCGTTTTGTCTTTATTTTATCTCTTTATTCATTCAATTCAGAGTCAAAGACGAAACAGAAGAACTTCTATTCTTCTATTGGAATCCCTATCTAAATCCACAGTAGTAGGGTGGATTAGATATATTTTGAGTTCATATATAACTAGTCAATATCTAATATCCCATATACATGTGTTTCTTACATAACGTAAACCAACTATTCATATCTTAGATTCAATCGGATTCTAGAATTATTCCTCAAAGGATGGACAAGAGTTGGCTTATAGCCATTAGATTCCATATACCTAATTCTACCCCCCCTTTTTTTTCTAATCATTTTTTATATCGTTTTTTGTCAATTCGTCCCTTCCTTTTATTTATCATTATCTCACACGGATACAATCTAAATAAATAGACGAATTCATTAGACCAAATCATTGCATAAAAATAAAAAATCAATATCAATATTTGATTGAGCTAAGTTCATGCAATTTATTTTATTATTTATTAAAATTTTCTTTTGGTCAATCGTTGCATTGAATGAAATCGACTGAAATGGGAATCATTCTATAGAAAGAACAGCTTTTTTTAAATCATAGACCCTAAATTGATACCATAAGAATTCCTATTCAAATTAGGACTCATAATATTGAAATTGAATAAACCAAAACAATATCAATATAAAGATAATATTCATTGAAGGGAAATAGGATATAAATATAAATAAAAAAAAAATGGACCAAACCAAAATTTTAGGAAAAAGTTAGATTAGATCTCTTTCCTTTTTTTTTTATTACAATTCTCTAATATCATAATCTTTTTTGTTATTACTCTAGACCGTCGTATTTGTATATTTATGGTCCCTAAGTAAATAGATTATCTTGAGTTGCGCATACATTGCATTGGACTAAGCTAAGCTAAAAAAAAAAAGGCTAGACTATTTCAAAAACAAAAACTAGTCAATGATGACCCTCCATGGATTCGCCTATATAAGCCGCAGCTAAAGTTGCAAAAATAAGAGCTTGAATCCCACTTGTAAATAATCCAAGGAACATGACAGGTATAGGAACGGCTGAAGGTACTAAAGAAACAAGAACAACAACTACTAATTCATCAG
>NW_028322944.1:0-2500 GCF_047325235.1 Durio zibethinus | reverse complement strand
GATCTTCCCATTCATTACCCGCGAGGCCTTCTTCTCCTAATTCTTTCCATTCGACCAACGAATAATCGATAAGAATTCGCAAATCTAGATCGGTTAATTGTTCTCGAATAGCACCTGCTCCAGTAGAAATTTCTCGATTTCGAAATGTATCGAAACCTTGGGTAGTAAAAAAAAGTGGGATACTGTATTTCCAGGATTGAATTTCATATTCGAATGAACCTCGTAATCGTAAGAAAGTAGGTTTTTTAGCGATGGGCCTAGCAAAAGCAAAATTAGGATAGGGCCCTACAGGATCTCTCCCCCCCCCCCTCAAAATCGGACATGAGAGTTTCCTCTCATCCGGCTCAAGTAGTTACACCAAATAAAGATAAAGAAAGGAGTTCTCGCTTTCAAATTCTAGAACCCCCCCCAAAAAAAGGTCTACTCTTTACTCAAGTTCCAAAGAAACATTTCATTGATTCATTCTTCTTTTATTGATTTATATTTTCTTAATTCTTTATTCAATTCGAAATTAGGACATAAATGAAATGTGAAATTCTTGAGTAGTCTACTTCCCCTCGAATGATGAATCCTCTTAAATTAAAGGAGTGTCATAAGGGATTTACTTGTCTATGTACCCTTCCATTCGATCTCTTAGGTCCTGCCTTACCTTACCTCGACGGTTATACCACGATGCCCTTAACTTAAAGCCTAAGCCTATATGCGATGTATAGACTCCTGCAACCATGACATATTTGTTTACTTGAACATAATTTCATTTCTTTCTAAAAGAACTAAAAGAAATGAGAATGGTTAATTCCACAAAAGAAAGAAGTCTTTTTTTTTCACGAGGTACAACTCAAAATTCCTATTTATTTATTTTTACTGACTCGACCATAGACCAATTCCCTTTTTATTTGGGAGTATTGAATACACCCATAATTCTGAGCTTCATGTTACTCCTCCCAAGAGACATGTCATGTCAGATCCAGGGCATCCCAATTCGATTGAATGGGATGACAGTTTCTCATTGCTAATCGGTAAAATCATAATTTCGATCAAATCACACATCGCAGTATACTAGACCCTCTAATTCTTTAAGAGGTTTATCTAAAAGATTGGCGATATAACTAGGACGACGTTTCAAATACCATACATGAGTTACTGGACATGCCAGTTTTATGTATCCCATTTGATATCTTCGTATCCGATAATCAACAAATTCAACTCCGCATTGTTCACAAAATTTAGGGCCCTGCTTTTCATTTCCAATTACTCGATAATTTCCACAAGCGCAAATTCCACTTTTTATAGGTCCAAAAATTCTTTCACAAAATAATCCATCCTTTTCCGGTTTATTGGTTTTGTAATGAAAAGTATAGGGTTTTGTCACCTCTCCAACGGTTTCTCCATTAGGTAGGATTTTATTGGCCCAAGCACTTATTTGTTGGGGAGAAACTGAGCCAATTCGGAGTTGTTGATGTTTATATCGGTCGATCATAGAAGACAAATTCTGATTCATTCCGATTAAGCTTCCTTCCTATTAATCTGGAAGTTCTTCTCAGATACAAGGAAATGATTCAGTTCCAGAGCCAAAGATCGTAATTCTCGGACGAGCAATCGAAAAGATTCTGGAGCATTTTCAGGTTTAGGTATTGTTCCTCCAATGATCATAGTACCAAGTACTTCTTGGCGAGCTCTAATATGATCAGATTTATAAGTAAGCATTTCTTGTAAAATATGAGCAACACCAAATCCCTCTAGAGCCCAAACCTCCATTTCTCCTACCCGTTGTCCTCCTTGCTTGGACCTTCCTCTAAGTGGTTGTTGTGTAACAAGTGTATAATGTCCACTGGAACGCCCATGTATTTTATCATCAACTTGATGAATTAATTTCAAGATATAAGGTTTTCCTATTATAACAGGTTGTTCAAAAGGGTCCCCCGTTCTTCCATCAAATAGTCTGCTTTTTCCTGGATACTCGGGTTCAAATACCCATGGATTCGCTGTTTGCTTACCGGCTTCATATAATTCGGAAAACACTAGTTTTCTCGAAGCCTCTTGTTCATATCTCTCATCAAACGGTGCTATTCGATAATGTCTATCTAGTAGACTCCCTGCTAACCCAAGCGAGCATTCAAATATCTGTCCCACATTCATTCGTGAAGGGACTCCTAATGGGTTGAAGACCATATCAACAGGTCTTCCGTCTTGCAAATAAGGCATATCCTGTCTAGGTAAAATTTTGGAAATGATACCCTTATTTCCATGTCTTCCGGCTACTTTATCGCCTACTTTCATTTCGCGTTTCTGTGAAATATATACACGAATCGTTTCCGGATTATAACTAGAACCCCCTTTTTTCTGGATCCATCTCACATCGATGACTCGACCCCTCCCACCTATAGGTAATTTTAGACAAGTTTCCTTTGAAGTGGATACCTGAATCCCAAGTATGGCCCGTAATAATCTATCTTCTGGAGCATATGATGATTCTTTCGCCACCTGAGGCGTTAATTTA
>NW_028322943.1:40000-45000 GCF_047325235.1 Durio zibethinus | reverse complement strand
CTGGTGCGGGCGGTTGCCTCGACCACCATCGGCACACGCTGGGCCCTGGTGCGGGCGGTTGCCTCGACCACCATCGGCACACGCTGGGCCCTGGTGCGGGCGCTTGCCTCGACCACCATCGGCACACGCTGGGCCCTGGTGCGGCAGGTTGCCTCGAGCACCATCGGCACACGCTGGGCCCTGGTGCGGCAGGTTGCCTCGAGCACCATCGGCACACGCTGGGCCCTGGTGCGGGCGCTTGCCTCGAGCACCATCGGCACACGCTCGGCCCTGGTGCGGTCGGTTGCCTCGAGCACCATCGGCACACGCTGGGCCCTGGTGCGGCAGGTTGCCTCGACCACCATCGGCACACGCTGGGCCCTGGTGCGGGCGCTTGCCTCGACCACCATCGGCACACGCTCGGCCCTGGTGCGGTCGGTTGCCTCGAGCACCATCGGCACACGCTGGGCCCTGGTGCGGCAGGTTGCCTCGAGCACCATCGGCACACGCTGGGCCCTGGTGCGGGCGCTTGCCTCGACCACCATCGGCACACGCTGGGCCCTGGTGCGGGCGCTTGCCTCGAGCACCATCGGCAGACGCTGGGCCCTGGTGCGGCAGGTTGCCTCGAGCACCATCGGCAGACGCTGGGCCCTGGTGCGGCAGGTTGCCTCGAGCACCATCGGCACACGCTGGGCCCTGGTGCGGTCGGTTGCCTCGAGCACCATCGGCACACGCTGGGCGCTGGTGCGGGAACTTGCCTCGACCACCATCGGCACACGCTGGGCCCTGGTGCGGCAGGTTACCTCGATCACCATCGGCACACGCTGGGCCCTGGTGCGACAGGTTGCCTCGAGCACCATCGGCACACTATCGGCCCTGGTGCGGGCGGTTGCCTCGACCACCATCGGCACACGCTGGGCCCTGGTGCGGGCGGTTGCCTCGAGCACCATCGGCACACGCTGGGCCCTGGTGGGTTTAGGCACATCTTCAAATTTCTGCCGTGCCAATGCCATTTTTATGGCTTGTAAATTCATACAATGGTCCCCTAAGCCTTCACGTGAAGTTTCGTTGGAAGATGACTCGTTTTCTATTTTTCACGATTTTCGAAACTTTTTGCGGTTCGGGAATTTTTAAAATTTTTTTATAAGGATTTTTGGCCCCAAATTTTGTAGGCATGATCCTTCTATTTTTGTTGGCATGCACAAAAAAATTCAGCTAAAAACTCGAAGTAGAGAAGATTTTGTGACCGTTTGAAAAAAGTGTCCCCATTTCAGACACTTTAACGGCTACTGGTAGCAAACCTGTAAAATCTCAAATGCTCTTTAAGGGGGTGTGAATTCTCAGAGGTTTGATGAGGGATAGGGGGCCAACACAAGGCCAAGTACCAGCACCCATCGCACATCATGTGCGCACACCCCCCCGGCCCCCCTCCCAATCGCCGGAACCCCAATGCCGCCGGTCAGGTTCTCCGGCGGTACTCCGGCGATGCTCCGGCGATGCTCCGGCGATGCTGTCCCGAGTGAAAAAAATGCGGCACCAGCACATGCTGGAGCCAAGCATGGGCACCGTGGCTCAAAATCGAACTTCGGCCAAGGCCTCGACCATCAATGGCACATGATGACGCATGGTGATGGCACATGCATCGACCATCATCGGCATAGGCTGCCCTTCGGTACGGGCACTTGCCTCGACCGCCATCGGCACAAGCTGGGCCCTGGTGTGGGTTGTTGCCTCGATCACAATCGGCACATGCTGAGCCTTGGTGCGGGCGGTTGCCTCGAGCACCATCGGGAGACCCTGGGCCCTGGTGCGGCCGGTTGCCCCGATAACCATCGGCACACGCTGGGCCCTGGGGCGGGCGCTTGCCCCCAGCACCATCGGCACACGCTGGGCCCTGGTACGGGCGGTTGCCCCGAACACCATCGACACAAGCCGGCCCTTGGTGCGGGCTCCTGGCTCGACCACCATCGGCACACGCTGGGCCCTGGTGCGGGCGCTTGCCTCGACCACCATCGGCACACGCTGGGCCCTGGTGCGGGCGCTTGCCTCGACCACCATCGGCACACGCTGGGCCCTGGTGCGGCAGGTTGCCTCGAGCACCATCGGCACACGCTGGGCCCTGGTGCGGCAGGTTGCCTCGAGCACCATCGGCACACGCTGGGCCCTGGTGCGGGCGCTTGCCTCGAGCACCATCGGCACACGCTCGGCCCTGGTGCGGTCGGTTGCCTCGAGCACCATCGGCACACGCTGGGCCCTGGTGCGGCAGGTTGCCTCGACCACCATCGGCACACGCTGGGCCCTGGTGCGGGCGCTTGCCTCGACCACCATCGGCACACGCTCGGCCCTGGTGCGGTCGGTTGCCTCGAGCACCATCGGCACACGCTGGGCCCTGGTGCGGCAGGTTGCCTCGAGCACCATCGGCACACGCTGGGCCCTGGTGCGGGCGCTTGCCTCGACCACCATCGGCACACGCTGGGCCCTGGTGCGGGCGCTTGCCTCGAGCACCATCGGCAGACGCTGGGCCCTGGTGCGGCAGGTTGCCTCGAGCACCATCGGCAGACGCTGGGCCCTGGTGCGGCAGGTTGCCTCGAGCACCATCGGCACACGCTGGGCCCTGGTGCGGTCGGTTGCCTCGAGCACCATCGGCACACGCTGGGCGCTGGTGCGGGAACTTGCCTCGACCACCATCGGCACACGCTGGGCCCTGGTGCGGCAGGTTACCTCGATCACCATCGGCACACGCTGGGCCCTGGTGCGACAGGTTGCCTCGAGCACCATCGGCACACTATCGGCCCTGGTGCGGGCGGTTGCCTCGACCACCATCGGCACACGCTGGGCCCTGGTGCGGGCGGTTGCCTCGAGCACCATCGGCACACGCTGGGCCCTGGTGGGTTTAGGCACATCTTCAAATTTCTGCCGTGCCAATGCCATTTTTATGGCTTGTAAATTCATACAATGGTCCCCTAAGCCTTCACGTGAAGTTTCGTTGGAAGATGACTCGTTTTCTATTTTTCACGATTTTCGAAACTTTTTGCGGTTCGGGAATTTTTAAAATTTTTTTATAAGGATTTTTGGCCCCAAATTTTGTAGGCATGATCCTTCTATTTTTGTTGGCATGCACAAAAAAATTCAGCTAAAAACTCGAAGTAGAGAAGATTTTGTGACCGTTTGAAAAAAGTGTCCCCATTTCAGACACTTTAACGGCTACTGGTAGCAAACCTGTAAAATCTCAAATGCTCTTTAAGGGGGTGTGAATTCTCAGAGGTTTGATGAGGGATAGGGGGCCAACACAAGGCCAAGTACCAGCACCCATCGCACATCATGTGCGCACACCCCCCCGGCCCCCCTCCCAATCGCCGGAACCCCAATGCCGCCGGTCAGGTTCTCCGGCGGTACTCCGGCGATGCTCCGGCGATGCTCCGGCGATGCTGTCCCGAGTGAAAAAAATGCGGCACCAGCACATGCTGGAGCCAAGCATGGGCACCGTGGCTCAAAATCGAACTTCGGCCAAGGCCTCGACCATCAATGGCACATGATGACGCATGGTGATGGCACATGCATCGACCATCATCGGCATAGGCTGCCCTTCGGTACGGGCACTTGCCTCGACCGCCATCGGCACAAGCTGGGCCCTGGTGTGGGTTGTTGCCTCGATCACAATCGGCACATGCTGAGCCTTGGTGCGGGCGGTTGCCTCGAGCACCATCGGGAGACCCTGGGCCCTGGTGCGGCCGGTTGCCCCGATAACCATCGGCACACGCTGGGCCCTGGGGCGGGCGCTTGCCCCCAGCACCATCGGCACACGCTGGGCCCTGGTACGGGCGGTTGCCCCGAACACCATCGACACAAGCCGGCCCTTGGTGCGGGCTCCTGGCTCGACCACCATCGGCACACGCTGGGCCCTGGTGCGGGCGGTTGCCTCGAACACCATCGGCACACGCCGGCCCTTGGTGCGGCCGGTTGCCTCGACCACCATCGGCACACGCTCGGCCTTGGTGAGGGCGCTTGCCTCGACCACCATCGGCACACGCTGCGCCCTGGTGCGGGCGCTTGCCTCGACCACCATCGGCACACGCTCGGCCTTGGTGCGGGCGCTTGCCTCGACCACCATCGGCACACGCTGGGCCCTGGTGAGGGCGCTTGCCTCGACCACCATCGGCACACGCTGGGCCCTGGTGCGGGCGGTTGCCTCGACCACCATCGGCACACGCTGGGCCCTGGTGCGGGCGGTTGCCTCGACCACCATCGGCACACGCTGGGCCCTGGTGCTGGCGGTTGCCTCGACCACCATCGGCACACGCTGGGCCCTGGTGCGGGCGGTTGCCTCGAACACCATCGGCACAAGCCGGCCCTTGGTGCGGGCGGTTGCCTCGAGCACCATCGGCACACGCTGGGCCCTGGTGCGGGCGGTTGCCTCGACCACCATCGGCACACGCTGGGCCCTGGTGCGGACGGTTGCCTCGAGCACCATGGGCACACGCTGGCCCTTGGTGCGGGCTCTTGCCTCGACCACCATCAGCAGAAGATTGCCCCTACGTCGAACACCATCGATACATGCCGGGCCTTGGTGTGGGCACATGCCTCGAGCTGGTGCGGGCGGTTGCCTCGACCACCATCGGCTCACGTTGGCCCTTGTTGCGGGCACATGCCTCGACCACCATCGGCACCTGCGCACCCTCGGTGTGGGATTTGCTTGTTTGGAAAAAGTGTCCCCGTTTCAGACATTTTAACGTCTACTGGTAGCATATCTGTAAAATCTCTAATGCTCTTTAGGGGGTGGTGGTCCGGCACCCCCTCTCCCCCCCCCACGGGGGGAGTAGGTGTGCGCGATGGGCCTCCCATTGCGTGCACCCCGGCCAACGTCCCTCGAACGAAATACAGGGCGTGCATGCCTTCCGGCGATTTTTGTCCGGCGACTGGTTGCTCCGGTGACCGGCAGGCGCCCATGGCCTCGATCGGTTGGCTTGCATGCAAAAAAAGGGAGCCGAGCTCCAGCCCGTGCACGCGGCGGATGCTGCCCT
>NW_028322943.1:27500-30000 GCF_047325235.1 Durio zibethinus | reverse complement strand
GGCACACGCTGGGCCCTGGTGCGGCAGGTTGCCTCGACCACCATCGGCACACGCTGGGCCCTGGTGCGGGCGCTTGCCTCGACCACCATCGGCACACGCTCGGCCCTGGTGCGGTCGGTTGCCTCGAGCACCATCGGCACACGCTGGGCCCTGGTGCGGCAGGTTGCCTCGAGCACCATCGGCACACGCTGGGCCCTGGTGCGGGCGCTTGCCTCGACCACCATCGGCACACGCTGGGCCCTGGTGCGGGCGCTTGCCTCGAGCACCATCGGCAGACGCTGGGCCCTGGTGCGGCAGGTTGCCTCGAGCACCATCGGCAGACGCTGGGCCCTGGTGCGGCAGGTTGCCTCGAGCACCATCGGCACACGCTGGGCCCTGGTGCGGTCGGTTGCCTCGAGCACCATCGGCACACGCTGGGCGCTGGTGCGGGAACTTGCCTCGACCACCATCGGCACACGCTGGGCCCTGGTGCGGCAGGTTACCTCGATCACCATCGGCACACGCTGGGCCCTGGTGCGACAGGTTGCCTCGAGCACCATCGGCACACTATCGGCCCTGGTGCGGGCGGTTGCCTCGACCACCATCGGCACACGCTGGGCCCTGGTGCGGGCGGTTGCCTCGAGCACCATCGGCACACGCTGGGCCCTGGTGGGTTTAGGCACATCTTCAAATTTCTGCCGTGCCAATGCCATTTTTATGGCTTGTAAATTCATACAATGGTCCCCTAAGCCTTCACGTGAAGTTTCGTTGGAAGATGACTCGTTTTCTATTTTTCACGATTTTCGAAACTTTTTGCGGTTCGGGAATTTTTAAAATTTTTTTATAAGGATTTTTGGCCCCAAATTTTGTAGGCATGATCCTTCTATTTTTGTTGGCATGCACAAAAAAATTCAGCTAAAAACTCGAAGTAGAGAAGATTTTGTGACCGTTTGAAAAAAGTGTCCCCATTTCAGACACTTTAACGGCTACTGGTAGCAAACCTGTAAAATCTCAAATGCTCTTTAAGGGGGTGTGAATTCTCAGAGGTTTGATGAGGGATAGGGGGCCAACACAAGGCCAAGTACCAGCACCCATCGCACATCATGTGCGCACACCCCCCCGGCCCCCCTCCCAATCGCCGGAACCCCAATGCCGCCGGTCAGGTTCTCCGGCGGTACTCCGGCGATGCTCCGGCGATGCTCCGGCGATGCTGTCCCGAGTGAAAAAAATGCGGCACCAGCACATGCTGGAGCCAAGCATGGGCACCGTGGCTCAAAATCGAACTTCGGCCAAGGCCTCGACCATCAATGGCACATGATGACGCATGGTGATGGCACATGCATCGACCATCATCGGCATAGGCTGCCCTTCGGTACGGGCACTTGCCTCGACCGCCATCGGCACAAGCTGGGCCCTGGTGTGGGTTGTTGCCTCGATCACAATCGGCACATGCTGAGCCTTGGTGCGGGCGGTTGCCTCGAGCACCATCGGGAGACCCTGGGCCCTGGTGCGGCCGGTTGCCCCGATAACCATCGGCACACGCTGGGCCCTGGGGCGGGCGCTTGCCCCCAGCACCATCGGCACACGCTGGGCCCTGGTACGGGCGGTTGCCCCGAACACCATCGACACAAGCCGGCCCTTGGTGCGGGCTCCTGGCTCGACCACCATCGGCACACGCTGGGCCCTGGTGCGGGCGCTTGCCTCGACCACCATCGGCACACGCTGGGCCCTGGTGCGGGCGCTTGCCTCGACCACCATCGGCACACGCTGGGCCCTGGTGCGGCAGGTTGCCTCGAGCACCATCGGCACACGCTGGGCCCTGGTGCGGCAGGTTGCCTCGAGCACCATCGGCACACGCTGGGCCCTGGTGCGGGCGCTTGCCTCGAGCACCATCGGCACACGCTCGGCCCTGGTGCGGTCGGTTGCCTCGAGCACCATCGGCACACGCTGGGCCCTGGTGCGGCAGGTTGCCTCGACCACCATCGGCACACGCTGGGCCCTGGTGCGGGCGCTTGCCTCGACCACCATCGGCACACGCTCGGCCCTGGTGCGGTCGGTTGCCTCGAGCACCATCGGCACACGCTGGGCCCTGGTGCGGCAGGTTGCCTCGAGCACCATCGGCACACGCTGGGCCCTGGTGCGGGCGCTTGCCTCGACCACCATCGGCACACGCTGGGCCCTGGTGCGGGCGCTTGCCTCGAGCACCATCGGCAGACGCTGGGCCCTGGTGCGGCAGGTTGCCTCGAGCACCATCGGCAGACGCTGGGCCCTGGTGCGGCAGGTTGCCTCGAGCACCATCGGCACACGCTGGGCCCTGGTGCGGTCGGTTGCCTCGAGCACCATCGGCACACGCTGGGCGCTGGTGCGGGAACTTGCCTCGACCACCATCGGCACACGCTGGGCCCTGGTGCGGCAGGTTACCTCGATCACCATCGGCACACGCTGGGCCCTGGTGCGACAGGTTGCCTCGAGCACCATCGGCACACTATCGGCCCTGGTGCGGGCGGTTGCCTCGACCACC
>NW_028322943.1:12500-17500 GCF_047325235.1 Durio zibethinus | reverse complement strand
GACTCGTTTTCTATTTTTCACGATTTTCGAAACTTTTTGCGGTTCGTGATTTTTTAGAATTTTTTTAGAAGGAGTTTTGGCCCCAAATTTTGTGGACGTGATCCTTCTATTTTTGTTGGCATGCACAAAAAAATTCAGCTAAAAACTCGAACCGGAGAAGATTTCGCGACCGTTTGAAAAAAGTGTCCCCGTTTCAGACACTTCAACGGCTACTGGCAGCAAACCTGTAAAATCTCAAACGCTCTTTAAGGGGGTGTGAGTTCTCAGAGGTTTGATGAGGGATAGGGGGCCAACACAAGGGCCAAGCACCAGCACCCATCGCACGTCATGTGCGCACACCCCCCCGGCCCCCCTCCCAATCGCCGGAACCCCAATGCCGCCGGTCAGGTTCTCCGGCGGTACTCCGGCGATGCTCCGGCGATGCTCCGGCGATGCTGTCCCGAGTGAAAAAAATGCGGCACCAGCACATGCTGGAGCCAAGCATGGGCACCGTGGCTCAAAATCGAACTTCGGCCAAGGCCTCGACCATCAATGGCACATGATGACGCATGGTGATGGCACATGCATCGACCATCATCGGCATAGGCTGCCCTTCGGTACGGGCACTTGCCTCGACCGCCATCGGCACAAGCTGGGCCCTGGTGTGGGTTGTTGCCTCGATCACCAGCGGCACATGCTGAGCCTTGGTGCGGGCGGTTGCCTCGAGCACCATCGGCAGACCCTGGGCCCTGGTGCGGCCGGTTGCCCCGATAACCATCGGCACACGCTGGGCCCTGGAGCGGCCGGTTGCCTCGATCACCATCGGCAAAAGCTGGGCCCTGGTGCGGGCGCTTGCCTCGACCACCATCGGCACACGCTGGGCACTGGTGCGGGCGCTTGCCTCGACCACCATCGGCACACGCTGGGCCCTGGGGCGGGCGGTTGCCTCGATCACCATCGGCACACGCTGGGCCCTGGTGCGGGCGGTTGCCCCCAGCACCATCGGCACACGTTGGGCCCTGGTGCGGGCGCTTGCCTCGACCACCATCGGCACACGCTGGGCCCTGGTGCGGGCGCTTGCCTCGACCACCATCGGCACACGCTGGGCCCTGGTGCGGCCGCTTGCCTCGACCACCATCGGCACACGCTGGGCCCTGGTGCGGTCGGTTGCCTCGAGCACCATCGGCACACGCTGGGCCCTGGTGCACCATCGGCACACGCTGGGCCCTGGTGCGGGCGCTTGCCTCGACCACCATCGGCACACGCTGGGCCCTGGTGCGGGCGCTTGCCTCGACCACCATCGGCACACGCTGGGCCCTGGTGCGGCAGGTTGCCTCGAGCACCATCGGCACACGCTGGGCCCTGGTGCGGTCGGTTGCCTCGAGCACCATCGGCACACGCTGGGCCCTGGTGCGGGCGCTTGCCTCGACCACCATCGGCACACGCTGGGCCCTGGTGCGGCAGGTTCCCTCGACGACCATCGGCACACGCTGGGCCCTGGTGCGGCAGGTTGCCTCGAGCACCATCGGCACACGCTGGGCCCTGGTGCGGTCGGTTGCCTCGATCACCATCGGCACACGCTGGGCCCTGGTGCGGGCGGTTGCCTCGACCACCATCGGCACACGCTGGGCCCTGGTGCGGCAGCTTGCCTCGAGCACCATCGGCACACGCTCGGCCCTGGTGCGGTCGGTTGCCTCGAGCACCATCGGCACACGCTGGGCCCTGGTGCGGCACGTTGCCTCGACCACCATCGGCAGCCTCGACCACCATCGGCACACGCTCCGCCCTGGTGCGGCAGGTTGCCTCGACCACCATCGGCACACGCTGGGCCCTGGTGCGGGCGCTTGCCTCGACCACCATCGGCACACGCTCCGCCCTGGTGCGGCAGGTTGCCTCGACCACCATCGGCACACGCTGGGCCCTGGTGCGGGCGGTTGCCTCGACCACCATCGGCACACGCTGGGCCCTGGTGCGGGCGCTTGCCTCGACCACCATCGGCACACGCTGGGCCCTGGTGCGGGCGCTTGCCTCGACCACCATCGGCACACGCTGGGCCCTGGTGCGGCAGGTTGCCTCGAGCACCATCGGCACACGCTGGGCCCTGGTGCGGCAGGTTGCCTCGAGCACCATCGGCACACGCTGGGCCCTGGTGCGGGCGCTTGCCTCGAGCACCATCGGCACACGCTCGGCCCTGGTGCGGTCGGTTGCCTCGAGCACCATCGGCACACGCTGGGCCCTGGTGCGGCAGGTTGCCTCGACCACCATCGGCACACGCTGGGCCCTGGTGCGGGCGCTTGCCTCGACCACCATCGGCACACGCTCGGCCCTGGTGCGGTCGGTTGCCTCGAGCACCATCGGCACACGCTGGGCCCTGGTGCGGCAGGTTGCCTCGAGCACCATCGGCACACGCTGGGCCCTGGTGCGGGCGCTTGCCTCGACCACCATCGGCACACGCTGGGCCCTGGTGCGGGCGCTTGCCTCGAGCACCATCGGCAGACGCTGGGCCCTGGTGCGGCAGGTTGCCTCGAGCACCATCGGCAGACGCTGGGCCCTGGTGCGGCAGGTTGCCTCGAGCACCATCGGCACACGCTGGGCCCTGGTGCGGTCGGTTGCCTCGAGCACCATCGGCACACGCTGGGCGCTGGTGCGGGAACTTGCCTCGACCACCATCGGCACACGCTGGGCCCTGGTGCGGCAGGTTACCTCGATCACCATCGGCACACGCTGGGCCCTGGTGCGACAGGTTGCCTCGAGCACCATCGGCACACTATCGGCCCTGGTGCGGGCGGTTGCCTCGACCACCATCGGCACACGCTGGGCCCTGGTGCGGGCGGTTGCCTCGAGCACCATCGGCACACGCTGGGCCCTGGTGGGTTTAGGCACATCTTCAAATTTCTGCCGTGCCAATGCCATTTTTATGGCTTGTAAATTCATACAATGGTCCCCTAAGCCTTCACGTGAAGTTTCGTTGGAAGATGACTCGTTTTCTATTTTTCACGATTTTCGAAACTTTTTGCGGTTCGGGAATTTTTAAAATTTTTTTATAAGGATTTTTGGCCCCAAATTTTGTAGGCATGATCCTTCTATTTTTGTTGGCATGCACAAAAAAATTCAGCTAAAAACTCGAAGTAGAGAAGATTTTGTGACCGTTTGAAAAAAGTGTCCCCATTTCAGACACTTTAACGGCTACTGGTAGCAAACCTGTAAAATCTCAAATGCTCTTTAAGGGGGTGTGAATTCTCAGAGGTTTGATGAGGGATAGGGGGCCAACACAAGGCCAAGTACCAGCACCCATCGCACATCATGTGCGCACACCCCCCCGGCCCCCCTCCCAATCGCCGGAACCCCAATGCCGCCGGTCAGGTTCTCCGGCGGTACTCCGGCGATGCTCCGGCGATGCTCCGGCGATGCTGTCCCGAGTGAAAAAAATGCGGCACCAGCACATGCTGGAGCCAAGCATGGGCACCGTGGCTCAAAATCGAACTTCGGCCAAGGCCTCGACCATCAATGGCACATGATGACGCATGGTGATGGCACATGCATCGACCATCATCGGCATAGGCTGCCCTTCGGTACGGGCACTTGCCTCGACCGCCATCGGCACAAGCTGGGCCCTGGTGTGGGTTGTTGCCTCGATCACAATCGGCACATGCTGAGCCTTGGTGCGGGCGGTTGCCTCGAGCACCATCGGGAGACCCTGGGCCCTGGTGCGGCCGGTTGCCCCGATAACCATCGGCACACGCTGGGCCCTGGGGCGGGCGCTTGCCCCCAGCACCATCGGCACACGCTGGGCCCTGGTACGGGCGGTTGCCCCGAACACCATCGACACAAGCCGGCCCTTGGTGCGGGCTCCTGGCTCGACCACCATCGGCACACGCTGGGCCCTGGTGCGGGCGCTTGCCTCGACCACCATCGGCACACGCTGGGCCCTGGTGCGGGCGCTTGCCTCGACCACCATCGGCACACGCTGGGCCCTGGTGCGGCAGGTTGCCTCGAGCACCATCGGCACACGCTGGGCCCTGGTGCGGCAGGTTGCCTCGAGCACCATCGGCACACGCTGGGCCCTGGTGCGGGCGCTTGCCTCGAGCACCATCGGCACACGCTCGGCCCTGGTGCGGTCGGTTGCCTCGAGCACCATCGGCACACGCTGGGCCCTGGTGCGGCAGGTTGCCTCGACCACCATCGGCACACGCTGGGCCCTGGTGCGGGCGCTTGCCTCGACCACCATCGGCACACGCTCGGCCCTGGTGCGGTCGGTTGCCTCGAGCACCATCGGCACACGCTGGGCCCTGGTGCGGCAGGTTGCCTCGAGCACCATCGGCACACGCTGGGCCCTGGTGCGGGCGCTTGCCTCGACCACCATCGGCACACGCTGGGCCCTGGTGCGGGCGCTTGCCTCGAGCACCATCGGCAGACGCTGGGCCCTGGTGCGGCAGGTTGCCTCGAGCACCATCGGCAGACGCTGGGCCCTGGTGCGGCAGGTTGCCTCGAGCACCATCGGCACACGCTGGGCCCTGGTGCGGTCGGTTGCCTCGAGCACCATCGGCACACGCTGGGCGCTGGTGCGGGAACTTGCCTCGACCACCATCGGCACACGCTGGGCCCTGGTGCGGCAGGTTACCTCGATCACCATCGGCACACGCTGGGCCCTGGTGCGACAGGTTGCCTCGAGCACCATCGGCACACTATCGGCCCTGGTGCGGGCGGTTGCCTCGACCACCATCGGCACACGCTGGGCCTTGGTGCGGGCGGTTGCCTCGAGCACCATCGGCACACGCTGGGCCCTGGTGGGTTTAGGCACATCTTCAAATTTCTGCCGTGCCAATGCCATTTTTATGGCTTGTAAATTCATACAATGGTCCCCTAAGCCTTCACGTGAAGTTTCGTTGGAAGATGACTCGTTTTCTATTTTTCACGATTTTCGAAACTTTTTGCGGTTCGGGAATTTTTAAAATTTTTTTATAAGGATTTTTGGCCCCAAATTTTGTAGGCATGATCCTTCTATTTTTGTTGGCATGCAC
>NW_028322943.1:0-2500 GCF_047325235.1 Durio zibethinus | reverse complement strand
GGGCCAAGCACCAGCACCCATCGCACGTCATGTGCGCACACCCCCCCCGGCCCCCTCCCAATCGCCGGAACCCCAATGCCGCCGGTCAGGTTCTCCGGCGGTACTCCGGCGATGCTCCGGCGATGCTCCGGCGATGCTGTCCCGAGTGAAAAAAATGCGGCACCAGCACATGCTGGAGCCAAGCATGGGCACCGTGGCTCAAAATCGAACTTCGGCCAAGGCCTCGACCATCAATGGCACATGATGACGCATGGTGATGGCACATGCATCGACCATCATCGGCATAGGCTGCCCTTCGGTACGGGCACTTGCCTCGACCGCCATCGGCACAAGCTGGGCCCTGGTGTGGGTTGTTGCCTCGATCACCAGCGGCACATGCTGAGCCTTGGTGCGGGCGGTTGCCTCGAGCACCATCGGCAGACCCTGGGCCCTGGTGCGGCCGGTTGCCCCGATAACCATCGGCACACGCTGGGCCCTGGAGCGGCCGGTTGCCTCGATCACCATCGGCAAAAGCTGGGCCCTGGTGCGGGCGCTTGCCTCGACCACCATCGGCACACGCTGGGCACTGGTGCGGGCGCTTGCCTCGACCACCATCGGCACACGCTGGGCCCTGGGGCGGGCGGTTGCCTCGATCACCATCGGCACACGCTGGGCCCTGGTGCGGGCGGTTGCCCCCAGCACCATCGGCACACGTTGGGCCCTGGTGCGGGCGCTTGCCTCGACCACCATCGGCACACGCTGGGCCCTGGTGCGGGCGCTTGCCTCGACCACCATCGGCACACGCTGGGCCCTGGTGCGGCCGCTTGCCTCGACCACCATCGGCACACGCTGGGCCCTGGTGCGGTCGGTTGCCTCGAGCACCATCGGCACACGCTGGGGCCCCTGGTGCACCATCGGCACACGCTGGGCCCTGGTGCGGGCGCTTGCCTCGACCACCATCGGCACACGCTGGGCCCTGGTGCGGGCGCTTGCCTCGACCACCATCGGCACACGCTGGGCCCTGGTGCGGCAGGTTGCCTCGAGCACCATCGGCACACGCTGGGCCCTGGTGCGGTCGGTTGCCTCGAGCACCATCGGCACACGCTGGGCCCTGGTGCGGGCGCTTGCCTCGACCACCATCGGCACACGCTGGGCCTGGTGCGGCAGGTTCCCTCGACGACCATCGGCACACGCTGGGCCCTGGTGCGGCAGGTTGCCTCGAGCACCATCGGCACACGCTGGGCCCTGGTGCGGTCGGTTGCCTCGATCACCATCGGCACACGCTGGGCCCTGGTGCGGGCGGTTGCCTCGACCACCATCGGCACACGCTGGGCCCTGGTGCGGCAGCTTGCCTCGAGCACCATCGGCACACGCTCGGCCCTGGTGCGGTCGGTTGCCTCGAGCACCATCGGCACACGCTGGGCCCTGGTGCGGCACGTTGCCTCGACCACCATCGGCAGCCTCGACCACCATCGGCACACGCTCCGCCCTGGTGCGGCAGGTTGCCTCGACCACCATCGGCACACGCTGGGCCCTGGTGCGGGCGCTTGCCTCGACCACCATCGGCACACGCTCCGCCCTGGTGCGGCAGGTTGCCTCGACCACCATCGGCACACGCTGGGCCCTGGTGCGGGCGGTTGCCTCGACCACCATCGGCACACGCTGGGCCCTGGTGCGGGCGCTTGCCTCGACCACCATCGGCACACGCTGGGCCCTGGTGCGGGCGCTTGCCTCGACCACCATCGGCACACGCTGGGCCCTGGTGCGGCAGGTTGCCTCGAGCACCATCGGCACACGCTGGGCCCTGGTGCGGCAGGTTGCCTCGAGCACCATCGGCACACGCTGGGCCCTGGTGCGGGCGCTTGCCTCGAGCACCATCGGCACACGCTCGGCCCTGGTGCGGTCGGTTGCCTCGAGCACCATCGGCACACGCTGGGCCCTGGTGCGGCAGGTTGCCTCGACCACCATCGGCACACGCTGGGCCCTGGTGCGGGCGCTTGCCTCGACCACCATCGGCACACGCTCGGCCCTGGTGCGGTCGGTTGCCTCGAGCACCATCGGCACACGCTGGGCCCTGGTGCGGCAGGTTGCCTCGAGCACCATCGGCACACGCTGGGCCCTGGTGCGGGCGCTTGCCTCGACCACCATCGGCACACGCTGGGCCCTGGTGCGGGCGCTTGCCTCGAGCACCATCGGCAGACGCTGGGCCCTGGTGCGGCAGGTTGCCTCGAGCACCATCGGCAGACGCTGGGCCCTGGTGCGGCAGGTTGCCTCGAGCACCATCGGCACACGCTGGGCCCTGGTGCGGTCGGTTGCCTCGAGCACCATCGGCACACGCTGGGCGCTGGTGCGGGAACTTGCCTCGACCACCATCGGCACACGCTGGGCCCTGGTGCGGCAGGTTACCTCGATCACCATCGGCACACGCTGGGCCCTGGTGCGACAGGTTGCCTCGAGCACCATCGGCACACTATCGGCCCTGGTGCGGGCGGTTGCCTCGACCACCATCGGCACACGCTGG
>NW_028322942.1:27500-32500 GCF_047325235.1 Durio zibethinus | reverse complement strand
TTACAGATATGCTACCAGTAGACGTTAAAATGTCTGAAACGGGGACACTTTTTCCAAACAAGCAAATCCCACACCGAGGGTGCGCAGGTGCCGATGGTGGTCGAGGCATGTGCCCGCAACAAGGGCCAACGTGAGCCGATGGTGGTCGAGGCAACCGTCCGCACCAGGGCCCAGCGTGTGCCGATGGTGGTCGAGGCAACCGCCCGCACCAGGGCCCAGCGTGTGCCGATGGTGCTCGAGGCAACCGCCCGCACCAAGGGCCGGCTTGTGCCGATGGTGTTCGAGGCAACCGCCCGCACCAGGGCCCAGCGTGTGCCGATGGTGGTCGAGGCAACCGCCAGCACCAGGGCCCAGCGTGTGCCGATGGTGGTCGAGGCAAGCGCCCGCACCAGGGCCCAGCGTGTGCCGATGGTGGTCGAGGCAAGCGCCCGCACCAGGGCCCAGCGTGTGCCGATGGTGGTCGAGGCAAGCGCCCTCACCAAGGCCGAGCGTGTGCCGATGGTGGTCGAGGCAACCGCCCGCACCAGGGCCCAGCGTGTGCCGATGGTGGTCGAGGCAAGCGCCCGCACCAGGGCCCAGCGTGTGCCGATGGTGGTCGAGGCAAGCGCCCTCACCAAGGCCGAGCGTGTGCCGATGGTGGTCGAGGCAACCGGCCGCACCAAGGGCCGGCGTGTGCCGATGGTGTTCGAGGCAACCGCCCGCACCAGGGCCCAGCGTGTGCCGATGGTGGTCGAGCCAGGAGCCCGCACCAAGGGCCGGCTTGTGCCGATGGTGTTCGGGGCAAGCGCCCGCACCAGGGCCCAGCGTGTGCCGATGGTGCTGGGGGCAAACGCCCGCCCCAGGGCCCAGCGTGTGCCGATGGTTATCGGGGCAACCGGCCGCACCAGGGCCCAGGGTCTGCCGATGGTGCTCGAGGCAACCGCCCGCACCAAGGCTCAGCATGTGCCGATTGTGATCGAGGCAACAACCCACACCAGGGCCCAGCTTGTGCCGATGGCGGTCGAGGCAAGTGCCCGTACCGAAGGGCAGCCTATGCCGATGATGGTCGATGCATGTGCCATCACCATGCGTCATCATGTGCCATTGATGGTCGAGGCCTTGGCCGAAGTTCGATTTTGAGCCACGGTGCCCATGCTTGGCTCCAGCATGTGCTGGTGCCGCATTTTTTTCACTCGGGACAGCATCGCCGGAGCATCGCCGGAGCATCGCCGGAGTACCGCCGGAGAACCTGACCGGCGGCATTGGGGTTCCGGCGATTGGGAGGGGGGCCGGGGGGGTGTGCGCACATGATGTGCGATGGGTGCTGGTACTTGGCCTTGTGTTGGCCCCCTATCCCTCATCAAACCTCTGAGAATTCACACCCCCTTAAAGAGCATTTGAGATTTTACAGGTTTGCTACCAGTAGCCGTTAAAGTGTCTGAAATGGGGACACTTTTTTCAAACGGTCACAAAATCTTCTCTACTTCGAGTTTTTAGCTGAATTTTTTTGTGCATGCCAACAAAAATAGAAGGATCATGCCTACAAAATTTGGGGCCAAAAATCCTTATAAAAAAATTTTAAAAAATCCCGAACCGCAAAAAGTTTCGAAAATCGTGAAAAATAGAAAACGAGTCATCTTCCAACGAAACTTCACGTGAAGGCTTAGGGGACCATTGTATGAATTTACAAGCCATAAAAATGGCATTGGCACGGCAGAAATTTGAAGATGTGCCTAAACCCACCAGGGCCCAGCGTGTGCCGATGGTGCTCGAGGCAACCGCCCGCACCAGGGCCCAGCGTGTGCCGATGGTGCCCGAGGCAAGCGCCCGCACCAGGGCCCAGCGTGTGCCGATGGTGGTCGAGGCAACCGCCCGCACCAGGGCCGATAGTGTGCCGATGGTGCTCGAGGCAACCTGTCGCACCAGGGCCCAGCGTGTGCCGATGGTGATCGAGGCAACCTGCCGCACCAGGGCCCAGCGTGTGCCGATGGTGGTCGAGGCAAGCGCCCGCACCAGCGCCCAGCGTGTGCCGATGGTGCTCGAGGCAACCGACCGCACCAGGGCCCAGCGTGTGCCGATGGTGCTCGAGGCAACCTGCCGCACCAGGGCCCAGCGTGTGCCGATGGTGGTCGAGGCAAGCGCCCGCACCAGGGCCCAGCGTGTGCCGATGGTGGTCGAGGCAACCGCCCGCACCAGGGCCCAGCGTGTGCCGATGGTGCTCGAGGCAACCTGCCGCACCAGGGCCGAGCGTGTGCCGATGGTGGTCGAGGCAAGCGCCCGCACCAGGGCCCAGCGTGTGCCGATGGTGGTCGAGGCAACCTGCCGCACCAGGGCCCAGCGTGTGCCGATGGTGCTCGAGGCAACCGACCGCACCAGGGCCGAGCGTGTGCCGATGGTGCTCGAGGCAAGCGCCCGCACCAGGGCCCAGCGTGTGCCGATGGTGCTCGAGGCAACCGACCGCACCAGGGCCGAGCGTGTGCCGATGGTGGTCGAGGCAAGCGCCCTCACCAGGGCCCAGCGTGTGCCGATGGTGGTCGAGGCAACCTGCCGCACCAGGGCCCAGCGTGTGCCGATGGTGCTCGAGGCAACCGACCGCACCAGGGCCGAGCGTGTGCCGATGGTGCTCGAGGCAAGCGCCCGCACCAGGGCCCAGCGTGTGCCGATGGTGGTCGAGGCAACCTGCCGCACCAGGGCCCAGCGTGTGCCGATGGTGCTCGAGGCAACCTGCCGCACCAGGGCCCAGCGTGTGCCGATGGTGGTCGAGGCAAGCGCCCGCACCAGGGCCCAGCGTGTGCCGATGGTGGTCGAGGCAACCGCCCGCACCAGGGCCCAGCGTGTGCCGATGGTGGTCGAGGCAACCGCCCGCACCCGGGCCCAGCGTGTGCCGATGGTGGTCGAGGCAACCTGCCGCACCAGGTCCCAGCGTGTGCCGATGGTGCTCGAGGCAACCGACCGCACCAGGGCGGAGCGTGTGCCGATGGTGGTCGAGGCAAGCGCCCGCACCAGGGCCCAGCGTGTGCCGATGGTGGTCGAGGCAACCTGCCGCACCAGGGCCCAACGTGTGCCGATGGTGCTCGGGGCAACCGACCGCACCAGGGTCGAGCGTGTGCCGATGGTGCTCGAGGCAAGCTGCCGCACCAGGGCCCAGCGTGTGCCGATGGTGGTCGAGGCAACCGCCCGCACCAGGGCCCAGCTTGTGCCGATGGTGATCGAGGCAACCTGCCGCACCAGGGCCCAGCGTGTGCCGATGGTGGTCGAGGGAACCTGCCGCACCAGGGCCCAGCGTGTGCCGATGGTGGTCGAGGCAAGCGCCCGCACCAGGGCCCAGCGTGTGCCGATGGTGGTCGAGGCAACCGACCGCACCAGGGCCCAGCGTGTGCCGATGGTGCTCGAGGCAACCTGCCGCACCAGGGCCCAGCGTGTGCCGATGGTGGTCGAGGCAAGCGCCCACACCAGGGCCCAGCGTGTGCCGATGGTGGTCGAGGCAACCTGCCGCACCAGGGCCCAGCGTGTGCCGATGGTGCTCGAGGCAACCGACCGCACCAGGGCCGAGCGTGTGCCGATGGTGGTCGAGGCAAGCGCCCGCACCAGGGCCCAGCGTGTGCCGATGGTGGTCGAGGCAACCGCCCGCACCAGGGCCCAGCGTGTGCCGATGGTGGTCGAGGCAACCGCCCGCACCAGGGCCCAGCGTGTGCCGATGGTGCTCGAGGCAACCGACCGCACCAGGGCCCAGCGTGTGCCGATGGTGGTCGAGGCAAGCGCCCGCACCAGGGCCCAGCGTGTGCCGATGGTGCTCGAGGCAACCGACCGCACCAGGGCCGAGCGTGTGCCGATGGTGCTCGAGGCAAGCTGCCGCACCAGGGCCCAGCGTGTGCCGATGGTGGTCGAGGCAACCTGCCGCACCAGGGCCCAGCGTGTGCCGATGGTGGTCGAGGCAAGCGCCCGCACCAGGGCCCAACGTGTGCCGATGGTGCTGGGGGCAACCGCCCGCACCAGGGCCCAGCGTGTGCCGATGGTGGTCGAGGCAAGCGCCCGCACCAGTGCCCAGCGTGTGCCGATGGTGGTCGAGGCAAGCGCCCGCACCAGGGCCCAGCTTTTGCCGATGGTGATCGAGGCAACCGGCCGCTCCAGGGCCCAGCGTGTGCCGATGGTTATCGGGGCAACCGGCCGCACCAGGGCCCAGGGTCTGCGGATGGTGCTCGAGGCAACCGCCCGCACCAAGGCTCAGCATGTGCCGCTGGTGATCGAGGCAACAACCCACACCAGGGCCCAGCTTGTGCCGATGGCGGTCGAGGCAAGTGCCCGTACCGAAGGGCAGCCTATGCCGATGATGGTCGATGCATGTGCCATCACCATGCGTCATCATGTGCCATTGATGGTCGAGGCCTTGGCCGAAGTTCGATTTTGAGCCACGGTGCCCATGCTTGGCTCCAGCATGTGCTGGTGCCACATTTTTTTCACTCGGGACAGCATCGCCGGAGCATCGCCGGAGTACCGCCGGAGAACCTGACCGGCGGCATTGGGGTTCCGGCGATTGGGAGGGGGGCCGGGGGGGTGTGCGCACATGACGTGCGATGGGTGCTGGTGCTTGGCCCTTGTGTTGGCCCCCTATCCCTCATCAAACCTCTGAGAACTCACACCCCCTTAAAGAGCGTTTGAGATTTTACAGGTTTGCTGCCAGTAGCCGTTGAAGTGTCTGAAACGGGGACACTTTTTTCAAACGGTCGCGAAATCTTCTCCGCTTCGAGTTTTTAGCTGAATTTTTTTGTGCATGCCAACAAAAATAGAAGGATCACGTCCACAAAATTTGGGGCCAAAACTCCTCCTAAAAAAATTCTAAAAAATCCCGAACCGCAAAAAGTTTCGAAAATCGTGAAAAATAGAAAACGAGTCATCTTGCAACGAAACTTCACGTGAAGGCTTAGGGGACCATTGTATGAATTTACAAGCCATAAAAATGGCATTGGCACGGCAGAAATTTGAAGATGTGCCTAAACCCACCTACCACCCGATCGATCCCC
>NW_028322942.1:15000-20000 GCF_047325235.1 Durio zibethinus | reverse complement strand
CATCGGCTGCGTGCACGGCCTCGTCGAGGCCAAGGCATTTTTGTGGCCGATGAGAAGGGACCGCGAGACCGTCAAATACCGAGAGACTTGGCCGGGCCAAGCCCGCAACCGCAGCTTCTGCTCGCACCACCCCAGGGAGCCGTTGCCCGATTCAGGGACTTGGTCTGGGGTCTAGGGCAGCATCCGCCGCGTGCACGGGCTGGAGCTCGGCTCCCTTTTTTTGCATGCAAGCCAACCGATCGAGGCCATGGGCGCCTGCCGGTCACCGGAGCAACCAGTCGCCGGACAAAAATCGCCGGAAGGCATGCACGCCCTGTATTTCGTTCGAGGGACGTTGGCCGGGGTGCACGCAATGGGAGGCCCATCGCGCACACCTACTCCCCCCGTGGGGGGGGGAGAGGGGGTGCCGGACCACCACCCCCTAAAGAGCATTAGAGATTTTACAGATATGCTACCAGTAGACGTTAAAATGTCTGAAACGGGGACACTTTTTCCAAACAAGCAAATCCCACACCGAGGGTGCGCAGGTGCCGATGGTGGTCGAGGCATGTGCCCGCAACAAGGGCCAACGTGAGCCGATGGTGGTCGAGGCAACCGTCCGCACCAGGGCCCAGCGTGTGCCGATGGTGGTCGAGGCAACCGCCCGCACCAGGGCCCAGCGTGTGCCGATGGTGCTCGAGGCAACCGCCCGCACCAAGGGCCGGCTTGTGCCGATGGTGTTCGAGGCAACCGCCCGCACCAGGGCCCAGCGTGTGCCGATGGTGGTCGAGGCAACCGCCAGCACCAGGGCCCAGCGTGTGCCGATGGTGGTCGAGGCAAGCGCCCGCACCAGGGCCCAGCGTGTGCCGATGGTGGTCGAGGCAAGCGCCCTCACCAAGGCCGAGCGTGTGCCGATGGTGGTCGAGGCAACCGCCCGCACCAGGGCCCAGCGTGTGCCGATGGTGGTCGAGGCAAGCGCCCGCACCAAGGCCGAGCGTGTGCCGATGGTGGTCGAGGCAAGCGCCCGCACCAGGGCCCAGCGTGTGCCGATGGTGGTCGAGGCAAGCGCCCTCACCAAGGCCGAGCGTGTGCCGATGGTGGTCGAGGCAACCGGCCGCACCAAGGGCCGGCGTGTGCCGATGGTGTTCGAGGCAACCGCCCGCACCAGGGCCCAGCGTGTGCCGATGGTGGTCGAGCCAGGAGCCCGCACCAAGGGCCGGCTTGTGCCGATGGTGTTCGGGGCAAGCGCCCGCACCAGGGCCCAGCGTGTGCCGATGGTGCTGGGGGCAAACGCCCGCCCCAGGGCCCAGCGTGTGCCGATGGTTATCGGGGCAACCGGCCGCACCAGGGCCCAGGGTCTGCCGATGGTGCTCGAGGCAACCGCCCGCACCAAGGCTCAGCATGTGCCGATTGTGATCGAGGCAACAACCCACACCAGGGCCCAGCTTGTGCCGATGGCGGTCGAGGCAAGTGCCCGTACCGAAGGGCAGCCTATGCCGATGATGGTCGATGCATGTGCCATCACCATGCGTCATCATGTGCCATTGATGGTCGAGGCCTTGGCCGAAGTTCGATTTTGAGCCACGGTGCCCATGCTTGGCTCCAGCATGTGCTGGTGCCGCATTTTTTTCACTCGGGACAGCATCGCCGGAGCATCGCCGGAGCATCGCCGGAGTACCGCCGGAGAACCTGACCGGCGGCATTGGGGTTCCGGCGATTGGGAGGGGGGCCGGGGGGGTGTGCGCACATGATGTGCGATGGGTGCTCGTACTTGGCCTTGTGTTGGCCCCCTATCCCTCATCAAACCTCTGAGAATTCACACCCCCTTAAAGAGCATTTGAGATTTTACAGGTTTGCTACCAGTAGCCGTTAAAGTGTCTGAAATGGGGACACTTTTTTCAAACGGTCACAAAATCTTCTCTACTTCGAGTTTTTAGCTGAATTTTTTTGTGCATGCCAACAAAAATAGAAGGATCATGCCTACAAAATTTGGGGCCAAAAATCCTTATAAAAAAATTTTAAAAAATCCCGAACCGCAAAAAGTTTCGAAAATCGTGAAAAATAGAAAACGAGTCATCTTCCAACGAAACTTCACGTGAAGGCTTAGGGGACCATTGTATGAATTTACAAGCCATAAAAATGGCATTGGCACGGCAGAAATTTGAAGATGTGCCTAAACCCACCAGGGCCCAGCGTGTGCCGATGGTGCTCGAGGCAACCGCCCGCACCAGGGCCCAGCGTGTGCCGATGGTGCCCGAGGCAAGCGCCCGCACCAGGGCCCAGCGTGTGCCGATGGTGGTCGAGGCAACCGCCCGCACCAGGGCCGATAGTGTGCCGATGGTGCTCGAGGCAACCTGTCGCACCAGGGCCCAGCGTGTGCCGATGGTGATCGAGGCAACCTGCCGCACCAGGGCCCAGCGTGTGCCGATGGTGGTCGAGGCAAGCGCCCGCACCAGCGCCCAGCGTGTGCCGATGGTGCTCGAGGCAACCGACCGCACCAGGGCCCAGCGTGTGCCGATGGTGCTCGAGGCAACCTGCCGCACCAGGGCCCAGCGTGTGCCGATGGTGGTCGAGGCAAGCGCCCGCACCAGGGCCCAGCGTGTGCCGATGGTGGTCGAGGCAACCGCCCGCACCAGGGCCCAGCGTGTGCCGATGGTGCTCGAGGCAACCTGCCGCACCAGGGCCGAGCGTGTGCCGATGGTGGTCGAGGCAAGCGCCCGCACCAGGGCCCAGCGTGTGCCGATGGTGGTCGAGGCAACCTGCCGCACCAGGGCCCAGCGTGTGCCGATGGTGCTCGAGGCAACCGACCGCACCAGGGCCGAGCGTGTGCCGATGGTGCTCGAGGCAAGCGCCCGCACCAGGGCCCAGCGTGTGCCGATGGTGCTCGAGGCAACCGACCGCACCAGGGCCGAGCGTGTGCCGATGGTGGTCGAGGCAAGCGCCCTCACCAGGGCCCAGCGTGTGCCGATGGTGGTCGAGGCAACCTGCCGCACCAGGGCCCAGCGTGTGCCGATGGTGCTCGAGGCAACCGACCGCACCAGGGCCGAGCGTGTGCCGATGGTGCTCGAGGCAAGCGCCCGCACCAGGGCCCAGCGTGTGCCGATGGTGGTCGAGGCAACCTGCCGCACCAGGGCCCAGCGTGTGCCGATGGTGCTCGAGGCAACCTGCCGCACCAGGGCCCAGCGTGTGCCGATGGTGGTCGAGGCAAGCGCCCGCACCAGGGCCCAGCGTGTGCCGATGGTGGTCGAGGCAACCGCCCGCACCAGGGCCCAGCGTGTGCCGATGGTGGTCGAGGCAACCGCCCGCACCCGGGCCCAGCGTGTGCCGATGGTGGTCGAGGCAACCTGCCGCACCAGGTCCCAGCGTGTGCCGATGGTGCTCGAGGCAACCGACCGCACCAGGGCGGAGCGTGTGCCGATGGTGGTCGAGGCAAGCGCCCGCACCAGGGCCCAGCGTGTGCCGATGGTGGTCGAGGCAACCTGCCGCACCAGGGCCCAACGTGTGCCGATGGTGCTCGGGGCAACCGACCGCACCAGGGTCGAGCGTGTGCCGATGGTGCTCGAGGCAAGCTGCCGCACCAGGGCCCAGCGTGTGCCGATGGTGGTCGAGGCAACCGCCCGCACCAGGGCCCAGCTTGTGCCGATGGTGATCGAGGCAACCTGCCGCACCAGGGCCCAGCGTGTGCCGATGGTGGTCGAGGGAACCTGCCGCACCAGGGCCCAGCGTGTGCCGATGGTGGTCGAGGCAAGCGCCCGCACCAGGGCCCAGCGTGTGCCGATGGTGGTCGAGGCAACCGACCGCACCAGGGCCCAGCGTGTGCCGATGGTGCTCGAGGCAACCTGCCGCACCAGGGCCCAGCGTGTGCCGATGGTGGTCGAGGCAAGCGCCCACACCAGGGCCCAGCGTGTGCCGATGGTGGTCGAGGCAACCTGCCGCACCAGGGCCCAGCGTGTGCCGATGGTGCTCGAGGCAACCGACCGCACCAGGGCCGAGCGTGTGCCGATGGTGGTCGAGGCAAGCGCCCGCACCAGGGCCCAGCGTGTGCCGATGGTGGTCGAGGCAACCGCCCGCACCAGGGCCCAGCGTGTGCCGATGGTGGTCGAGGCAACCGCCCGCACCAGGGCCCAGCGTGTGCCGATGGTGCTCGAGGCAACCGACCGCACCAGGGCCCAGCGTGTGCCGATGGTGGTCGAGGCAAGCGCCCGCACCAGGGCCCAGCGTGTGCCGATGGTGCTCGAGGCAACCGACCGCACCAGGGCCGAGCGTGTGCCGATGGTGCTCGAGGCAAGCTGCCGCACCAGGGCCCAGCGTGTGCCGATGGTGGTCGAGGCAACCTGCCGCACCAGGGCCCAGCGTGTGCCGATGGTGGTCGAGGCAAGCGCCCGCACCAGGGCCCAACGTGTGCCGATGGTGCTGGGGGCAACCGCCCGCACCAGGGCCCAGCGTGTGCCGATGGTGGTCGAGGCAAGCGCCCGCACCAGTGCCCAGCGTGTGCCGATGGTGGTCGAGGCAAGCGCCCGCACCAGGGCCCAGCTTTTGCCGATGGTGATCGAGGCAACCGGCCGCTCCAGGGCCCAGCGTGTGCCGATGGTTATCGGGGCAACCGGCCGCACCAGGGCCCAGGGTCTGCGGATGGTGCTCGAGGCAACCGCCCGCACCAAGGCTCAGCATGTGCCGCTGGTGATCGAGGCAACAACCCACACCAGGGCCCAGCTTGTGCCGATGGCGGTCGAGGCAAGTGCCCGTACCGAAGGGCAGCCTATGCCGATGATGGTCGATGCATGTGCCATCACCATGCGTCATCATGTGCCATTGATGGTCGAGGCCTTGGCCGAAGTTCGATTTTGAGCCACGGTGCCCATGCTTGGCTCCAGCATGTGCTGGTGCCGCATTTTTTTCACTCGGGACAGCATCGCCGGAGCATCGCCGGAGTACCGCCGGAGAACCTGACCGGCGGCATTGGGGTTCCGGCGATTGGGAGGGGGGCCGGGGGGGTGTGCGCACATGACGTGCGATGGGTG
>NW_028322942.1:2500-5000 GCF_047325235.1 Durio zibethinus | reverse complement strand
CATCTTCCAACGAAACTTCACGTGAAGGCTTAGGGGACCATTGTATGAATTTACAAGCCATAAAAATGGCATTGGCACGGCAGAAATTTGAAGATGTGCCTAAACCCACCAGGGCCCAGCGTGTGCCGATGGTGCTCGAGGCAACCGCCCGCACCAGGGCCCAGCGTGTGCCGATGGTGCCCGAGGCAAGCGCCCGCACCAGGGCCCAGCGTGTGCCGATGGTGGTCGAGGCAACCGCCCGCACCAGGGCCGATAGTGTGCCGATGGTGCTCGAGGCAACCTGTCGCACCAGGGCCCAGCGTGTGCCGATGGTGATCGAGGCAACCTGCCGCACCAGGGCCCAGCGTGTGCCGATGGTGGTCGAGGCAAGCGCCCGCACCAGCGCCCAGCGTGTGCCGATGGTGCTCGAGGCAACCGACCGCACCAGGGCCCAGCGTGTGCCGATGGTGCTCGAGGCAACCTGCCGCACCAGGGCCCAGCGTGTGCCGATGGTGGTCGAGGCAAGCGCCCGCACCAGGGCCCAGCGTGTGCCGATGGTGGTCGAGGCAACCGCCCGCACCAGGGCCCAGCGTGTGCCGATGGTGCTCGAGGCAACCTGCCGCACCAGGGCCGAGCGTGTGCCGATGGTGGTCGAGGCAAGCGCCCGCACCAGGGCCCAGCGTGTGCCGATGGTGGTCGAGGCAACCTGCCGCACCAGGGCCCAGCGTGTGCCGATGGTGCTCGAGGCAACCGACCGCACCAGGGCCGAGCGTGTGCCGATGGTGCTCGAGGCAAGCGCCCGCACCAGGGCCCAGCGTGTGCCGATGGTGCTCGAGGCAACCGACCGCACCAGGGCCGAGCGTGTGCCGATGGTGGTCGAGGCAAGCGCCCTCACCAGGGCCCAGCGTGTGCCGATGGTGGTCGAGGCAACCTGCCGCACCAGGGCCCAGCGTGTGCCGATGGTGCTCGAGGCAACCGACCGCACCAGGGCCGAGCGTGTGCCGATGGTGCTCGAGGCAAGCGCCCGCACCAGGGCCCAGCGTGTGCCGATGGTGGTCGAGGCAACCTGCCGCACCAGGGCCCAGCGTGTGCCGATGGTGCTCGAGGCAACCTGCCGCACCAGGGCCCAGCGTGTGCCGATGGTGGTCGAGGCAAGCGCCCGCACCAGGGCCCAGCGTGTGCCGATGGTGGTCGAGGCAACCGCCCGCACCAGGGCCCAGCGTGTGCCGATGGTGGTCGAGGCAACCGCCCGCACCCGGGCCCAGCGTGTGCCGATGGTGGTCGAGGCAACCTGCCGCACCAGGTCCCAGCGTGTGCCGATGGTGCTCGAGGCAACCGACCGCACCAGGGCGGAGCGTGTGCCGATGGTGGTCGAGGCAAGCGCCCGCACCAGGGCCCAGCGTGTGCCGATGGTGGTCGAGGCAACCTGCCGCACCAGGGCCCAACGTGTGCCGATGGTGCTCGGGGCAACCGACCGCACCAGGGTCGAGCGTGTGCCGATGGTGCTCGAGGCAAGCTGCCGCACCAGGGCCCAGCGTGTGCCGATGGTGGTCGAGGCAACCGCCCGCACCAGGGCCCAGCTTGTGCCGATGGTGATCGAGGCAACCTGCCGCACCAGGGCCCAGCGTGTGCCGATGGTGGTCGAGGGAACCTGCCGCACCAGGGCCCAGCTTGTGCCGATGGTGGTCGAGGCAAGCGCCCGCACCAGGGCCCAGCGTGTGCCGATGGTGGTCGAGGCAACCGACCGCACCAGGGCCCAGCGTGTGCCGATGGTGCTCGAGGCAACCTGCCGCACCAGGGCCCAGCGTGTGCCGATGGTGGTCGAGGCAAGCGCCCACACCAGGGCCCAGCGTGTGCCGATGGTGGTCGAGGCAACCTGCCGCACCAGGGCCCAGCGTGTGCCGATGGTGCTCGAGGCAACCGACCGCACCAGGGCCGAGCGTGTGCCGATGGTGGTCGAGGCAAGCGCCCGCACCAGGGCCCAGCGTGTGCCGATGGTGGTCGAGGCAACCGCCCGCACCAGGGCCCAGCGTGTGCCGATGGTGGTCGAGGCAACCGCCCGCACCAGGGCCCAGCGTGTGCCGATGGTGCTCGAGGCAACCGACCGCACCAGGGCCCAGCGTGTGCCGATGGTGGTCGAGGCAAGCGCCCGCACCAGGGCCCAGCGTGTGCCGATGGTGCTCGAGGCAACCGACCGCACCAGGGCCGAGCGTGTGCCGATGGTGCTCGAGGCAAGCTGCCGCACCAGGGCCCAGCGTGTGCCGATGGTGGTCGAGGCAACCTGCCGCACCAGGGCCCAGCGTGTGCCGATGGTGGTCGAGGCAAGCGCCCGCACCAGGGCCCAACGTGTGCCGATGGTGCTGGGGGCAACCGCCCGCACCAGGGCCCAGCGTGTGCCGATGGTGGTCGAGGCAAGCGCCCGCACCAGTGCCCAGCGTGTGCCGATGGTGGTCGAGGCAAGCGCCCGCACCAGGGCCCAGCTTTTGCCGATGGTGATCGAGGCAACCGGCCGCTCCAGGGC
>NW_028322941.1:40000-42113 GCF_047325235.1 Durio zibethinus | reverse complement strand
CTTATTTGCAAGACGGAAGACCTGTTGATATGGTCTTCAACCCATTAGGAGTCCCTTCACGAATGAATGTGGGACAGATATTTGAATGCTCGCTTGGGTTAGCAGGGAGTCTACTAGATAGACATTATCGAATAGCACCGTTTGATGAGAGATATGAACAAGAGGCTTCGAGAAAACTAGTGTTTTCCGAATTATATGAAGCCGGTAAGCAAACAGCGAATCCATGGGTATTTGAACCCGAGTATCCAGGAAAAAGCAGACTATTTGATGGAAGAACGGGGGACCCTTTTGAACAACCTGTTATAATAGGAAAACCTTATATCTTGAAATTAATTCATCAAGTTGATGATAAAATACATGGGCGTTCCAGTGGACATTATACACTTGTTACACAACAACCACTTAGAGGAAGGTCCAAGCAAGGAGGACAACGGGTAGGAGAAATGGAGGTTTGGGCTCTAGAGGGATTTGGTGTTGCTCATATTTTACAAGAAATGCTTACTTATAAATCTGATCATATTAGAGCTCGCCAAGAAGTACTTGGTACTATGATCATTGGAGGAACAATACCTAAACCTGAAAATGCTCACAGAATCTTTTCGATTGCTCGTCCGAGAATTACGATCTTTGGCTCTGGAACTGAATCATTTCCTTGTATCTGAGAAGAACTTCCAGATTAATAGGAAGGAAGCTTAATCGGAATGAATCAGAATTTGTCTTCTATGATCGACCGATATAAACATCAACAACTCCGAATTGGCTCAGTTTCTCCCCAACAAATAAGTGCTTGGGCCAATAAAATCCTACCTAATGGAGAAACCGTTGGAGAGGTGACAAAACCCTATACTTTTCATTACAAAACCAATAAACCGGAAAAGGATGGATTATTTTGTGAAAGAATTTTTGGACCTATAAAAAGTGGAATTTGCGCTTGTGGAAATTATCGAGTAATTGGAAATGAAAAGCAGGGCCCTAAATTTTGTGAACAATGCGGAGTTGAATTTGTTGATTATCGGATACGAAGATATCAAATGGGATACATAAAACTGGCATGTCCAGTAACTCATGTATGGTATTTGAAACGTCGTCCTAGTTATATCGCCAATCTTTTAGATAAACCTCTTAAAGAATTAGAGGGTCTAGTATACTGCGATGTGTGATTTGATCGAAATTATGATTTTACCGATTAGCAATGAGAAACTGTCATCCCATTCAATCGAATTGGGATGCCCTGGATCTGACATGACATGTCTCTTGGGAGGAGTAACATGAAGCTCAGAATTATGGGTGTATTCAATACTCCCAAATAAAAAGGGAATTGGTCTATGGTCGAGTCAGTAAAAATAAATAAATAGGAATTTTGAGTTGTACCTCGTGAAAAAAAAAGACTTCTTTCTTTTGTGGAATTAACCATTCTCATTTCTTTTAGTTCTTTTAGAAAGAAATGAAATTATGTTCAAGTAAACAAATATGTCATGGTTGCAGGAGTCTATACATCGCATATAGGCTTAGGCTTTAAGTTAAGGGCATCGTGGTATAACCGTCGAGGTAAGGTAAGGCAGGACCTAAGAGATCGAATGGAAGGGTACATAGACAAGTAAATCCCTTATGACACTCCTTTAATTTAAGAGGATTCATCATTCGAGGGGAAGTAGACTACTCAAGAATTTCACATTTCATTTATGTCCTAATTTCGAATTGAATAAAGAATTAAGAAAATATAAATCAATAAAAGAAGAATGAATCAATGAAATGTTTCTTTGGAACTTGAGTAAAGAGTAGACCTTTTTTTGGGGGGGGGTTCTAGAATTTGAAAGCGAGAACTCCTTTCTTTATCTTTATTTGGTGTAACTACTTGAGCCGGATGAGAGGAAACTCTCATGTCCGATTTTGAGGGGGGGGGGGAGAGATCCTGTAGGGCCCTATCCTAATTTTGCTTTTGCTAGGCCCATCGCTAAAAAACCTACTTTCTTACGATTACGAGGTTCATTCGAATATGAAATTCAATCCTGGAAATACAGTATCCCACTTTTTTTTACTACCCAAGGTTTCGATACATTTCGAAATCGAGAAATTTCTACTGGAGCAGGTGCTATTCGAGAACAATTAACCG
>NW_028322941.1:30000-32500 GCF_047325235.1 Durio zibethinus | reverse complement strand
AACCAACTCCAATTCTTTTACCCATTAACATTTTAGAAGATTTCACAAAACCCCTATCACTTAGTTTTCGACTTTTCGGGAATATATTAGCTGATGAATTAGTAGTTGTTGTTCTTGTTTCTTTAGTACCTTCAGCCGTTCCTATACCTGTCATGTTCCTTGGATTATTTACAAGTGGGATTCAAGCTCTTATTTTTGCAACTTTAGCTGCGGCTTATATAGGCGAATCCATGGAGGGTCATCATTGACTAGTTTTTGTTTTTGAAATAGTCTAGCCTTTTTTTTTTTAGCTTAGCTTAGTCCAATGCAATGTATGCGCAACTCAAGATAATCTATTTACTTAGGGACCATAAATATACAAATACGACGGTCTAGAGTAATAACAAAAAAGATTATGATATTAGAGAATTGTAATAAAAAAAAAAGGAAAGAGATCTAATCTAACTTTTTCCTAAAATTTTGGTTTGGTCCATTTTTTTTTTATTTATATTTATATCCTATTTCCCTTCAATGAATATTATCTTTATATTGATATTGTTTTGGTTTATTCAATTTCAATATTATGAGTCCTAATTTGAATAGGAATTCTTATGGTATCAATTTAGGGTCTATGATTTAAAAAAAGCTGTTCTTTCTATAGAATGATTCCCATTTCAGTCGATTTCATTCAATGCAACGATTGACCAAAAGAAAATTTTAATAAATAATAAAATAAATTGCATGAACTTAGCTCAATCAAATATTGATATTGATTTTTTATTTTTATGCAATGATTTGGTCTAATGAATTCGTCTATTTATTTAGATTGTATCCGTGTGAGATAATGATAAATAAAAGGAAGGGACGAATTGACAAAAAACGATATAAAAAATGATTAGAAAAAAAAGGGGGGGTAGAATTAGGTATATGGAATCTAATGGCTATAAGCCAACTCTTGTCCATCCTTTGAGGAATAATTCTAGAATCCGATTGAATCTAAGATATGAATAGTTGGTTTACGTTATGTAAGAAACACATGTATATGGGATATTAGATATTGACTAGTTATATATGAACTCAAAATATATCTAATCCACCCTACTACTGTGGATTTAGATAGGGATTCCAATAGAAGAATAGAAGTTCTTCTGTTTCGTCTTTGACTCTGAATTGAATGAATAAAGAGATAAAATAAAGACAAAACGAAGAATTCAAAGCAAAGAATGGGTTAGAAAAAAAGAAATGGAAGAACAAAGTATGCGCGGATTCAAAAAAATCCAGTGGATAGGAACTAAAAAAAAGATATCGAAATAGTTCTGACGGTTCAATAATATTCTCACTTCCATTCGGAGTTCTTAGTTACTTGGGCAGGTTGAATCTTAGTGATGGAATAATATAATTAAGTAAAAATTCATTGGATGATTGTATCATTAACCATTTCTTTATTTTGGTGCGAGGAACTTATCATGAATCCACTGGTTTCTGCCGCTTCCGTTATTGCTGCTGGGTTGGCTGTCGGGCTTGCTTCTATTGGACCTGGAGTTGGTCAAGGTACTGCTGCGGGCCAAGCTGTAGAAGGTATCGCGAGACAACCCGAGGCAGAGGGAAAAATACGAGGTACTTTATTGCTTAGTTTGGCTTTTATGGAAGCTTTAACAATTTATGGGCTGGTTGTAGCATTGGCACTTTTATTTGCGAATCCCTTTGTTTAATCCTATAAACATGAGAATTGTGTATTTTTTTTTTCTTATTTTATGGCTTGGGACTTACTCCTCGCTTTTTCGAATTATATCAAGATTTCACCCCTACAATTACTTATTTGTTGGGACAATAATCCATGGGAAGGATTAATTTGAGGATGAGGAATTATCACACTGACTCGCTTTCTTCCTTCCCCTTCTTAGTTCAAGAGAAACCTTTTTTATTGTTTAAAGGAGTGTTGCAACAAATGAGGTATTTTGCCATTGACATGAAACCCGCCCCCCCCTAATTCTAATAAGTATCATTATTATTGGGAATTTTCAACTGAAAAAAAAAAATACATTTCTAGCTAAATAGAATCTATTTTTGACTCCGTTTAGACGTAGGTAAATAAAAATTTATAATAATGAATAATTTAATAATAATAAATTAATTAATATTAATAATAAATTAATAATTTATTAAAAAAAAAAAAGAAATACATAGAATTAGAATAATTAGAATAATCTAAATATGATAGAATAGAATAAATAGAAAAGGAGTCAAAGTGATATAATACAAAAAAAAGAACCGAGTTCTTTTTTTTTTTTTTTAGTCTATCTAAAATAAAATAGGAGATCATATGAAAAATGTAACCGATTCTTTCCTTTCCTTGGGTCACTGGCCATCCGCCGGGAGTTTCGGATTTAATACCGATATTTTAGCAACAAATCCAATAAATCTAAGTGTAGTCCTTGGTGTATTGATCTTTTTTGGAAAGGGAGTGTGTGCGAGTTGTTTATTTCAAGAATAGGCTGGATTCACCCAGTTGCACTTTTTT
>NW_028322941.1:20000-25000 GCF_047325235.1 Durio zibethinus | reverse complement strand
ACATAGTAATTATCTTTTCTAAATTAGGAGAGATGGCTGAGTGGACTAAAGCGTCGGATTGCTAATCCGTTGTGCGAGTTATTCGTACCGAGGGTTCGAATCCCTCTCTTTCCATTTCGGTTTTTGACAGTGGAATAGATCAAATCCTAATACCATTTATAAAAATGAAGCAAGGAACTCTCCCTTTTTTATTCTTCCCGTCCAGGATTACCAGGATTACGTCCCGGATCATTAGATAGGAGTCCGAAGATGAAGAGAGAAACAAAGAATATCGTTGCGGTGTAAACAACGAATTTAAGATTACGCATTGTACAACCTCCCATAGAATTTTTTTGTAAAAAGAAGAGAATGGATTCTTCGTTTTTATTTTTCTATTTATATACGCAATTATACGCAATTTTTATTTTTCTATTTATATATATACGCAATTATACGCAATTTTTATTTTTCTATTTTTATACGAAAATAGATTCCTCGTTTTTATACTACATAGCCTATTTTGACACCAAGAAATAAAGTGATTTCTAGAATTTCTAGAAATCGAAAAGAATTTTCAGAAATTCATTTATAATAAGAGTTGAGTTTTTCATTACAAAAAAAAATTCTTTTATACCAACAATTATATATTGTGGCGGACTTTAATCCAAATAGGGTTCTTCGGCGAAAAAGGGTCAGAATGAGGAAATGGGATGATCCAGCTTTATCATGGCTATCCAAGAATTTCAATCTTTGAATTGAGGGTTCGGTTCGTTCATAGTGTTCATAGTGTAAGACTTATCTAATCTTTTCAATTGTTACAATTTTTTTTTCTTGAATAAATCATGAATTTTTCTAGGACAGTATTAAGGATCTCATCGAAAACTTACAGCAGCTTGCCAAACAAAGGCTAAGAGAAAAAAGAGAACAGGTATTACTGGCATAAAATCTACGATTGGATTCAAAAAAGCATAGGCCTCGGGCAATTTGGCGAATAAAAAACTACTCGAAAAAAGGGCAGAATTCAAACAGATACAGATCAAATTAAAGATATTAAGATTAAGCATAACAAAATTTTGTTCTTGGAGATAATTTTGATTGAGTTATTAATATGTTTTTTGATATAAGGAAAAAAATGAAGAAAGGAAAATAAGGCAGACTAAACAATACTTCTTTGAACTCACCCAATCAAAAAGCCTTCAATTCTTACAAGAGAATAGAAGAAATCATACTTTCATACAATATCTTAATTGAATTATATGTAATGATCAATAAATTCGGTTTAATTCTCTATCCATACGTGCCAAAATCCTAGCAAGAATCTAATCTATTCCATAGTTATTTGGAACTGGAATTGACGAACAGGGAATACCCATATTAGTGTTTAGTAGTTTCAAATAGAAATCTAAATGGGGCGTGGCCGAGTGGTAAGGCAACGGGTTTTGGTCCCGCTATTCGAAGGTTCGAATCCTTTCGTCCCAGAGCCTACTCTTTTTATATATCAGAATAACGATATCCGAATCTAAATTGCTCTTTTTTTTTTAACAACCTTCTTTCTAAGAGTCAAATATTGGAGAAAATGTGATTCTTGCTTTTGATTTTTAATGATTTCTTAAGATTGGCACTCGAAGAACTGTGAGATTGGCGAATCTATTCTATCGAGTTATTTGATCTATCGAGTTATTTGAAGATGCAAGGCAGATTCAAAAAGATTAGTTTATTTGTGTTATTTATAATATTCGTAATATTATTATTATTAATTATATTATTAATTTCTTATTAATTAGAATAGAAAAGCTTAATATTAATAAAAGTATAAAAAAATAAAAATATATTGTATTCATACAATATGGGTTAATTTGAATTCTTATTGAGGCTTTTTCTTCCTAAATTATCTATTTATTTCATATAGATTCATATAGAAGGAAATTGATTTCATATAGAAGGAAAAAGTATAGATAGATTACTATGTATCGACTGAACCAATGACTATTCATGATTCCATAATTGAATCAATGTTCCAAACTAGAGGAATGTTATGGTAAAACTTCGTTTGAAACGATGTGGTAGAAAGCAACGTGCGACTTGAAGGACATGATCGGCTGTGGATGTCAAAACCCACCACCTTCCATTATGTAGAAATGAAGGTGCTTTTGGCTCGACATCCTTTGTTCTGTTCTATTATAATCCGTCTTTTTGTTGGGTTGTAATGTAAATAGTACAGGATGGAGCTCGAAGAGAAACATCCATTTTTCAGGGGCAAGGATCTAGGGTTAATTAATGGAAATAAATAAGTTGGAACAACTTCGTAAGTCTATTTTTGATATAGAAATCGAAAAGCTCCGATTCAAACTATTTTCAAATCAAAAAGAAAAATTGTTGGAATTGGTAAAACTCTTTCGATCAAAAGTGTATAATGCGGGAATTAATCGTTCATATGATTCTTTGATAGAAAGAAAAAAAGAGAGAAAAAGGGGCATGTTGCTGCCATTTTTGAAATGATTAAATATCGCCGAAGTAATGTCTAAACCCAATGATTCAAGACAAAGATAAAGGATCCTAGAACAAGGAAATACCCTTTTCAATTGTCTCAACAACTAGATCAAAATGAAGAATCGAAATCGATTCTAAACGAGACAAACAAAAAAAGGGGTTAGAGACCACTCAATAAAAGAATGCCTAAGGATTTTTTTTTGAGCATTTTGAGAGTTATTTGACTTGAGTTATGAGTACGAATGCTTTTTTCTTCTTTTTTTTTGAAAAAAAAAAGACGGGTTTAAATGTCTAATTGATTTGCCGGGTTTATGGATCTTTTTGACATTCTAATTACATACATTATAATTCCATACATAGACATAACTTTTAATAGACATAACTTTTAATCATTTTTTTTTTTTTTTCTCGAGCCGTACGAGGAGAAAACTTCTTATACGTTTCTAGGGGGGGGGTATTATTTAACTACATCTATCCCAATGAGCCGTTTATCGAATCGTTGCAATTGATGTTCGATCCCGAAGAGAGGGAAGAGATCTTCGAAAAGTTGGTTTTTATGATCCGATAAATAATCAAACCCATTTGAATGTTCCCGCTATTCTCTATTTCCTTGAAAAAGGAGCTCAACCCACAGGAACTGTCCATGATATTTTAAAGAAGGCCGGGGTTTTTACGGAACTTAGTCTTAATCAAACAAAATTCAATTAATGAAATACAAAAAAGAGGGGGTGGATGACTCATATCTAGCTTTGTATAAATTTTTCTTTATAATTTCCTCCCCCCTCTTTTGTTTTATTCATACTTTTTTATTTATTATTCGTATTTCTTATTGCTTTGCTACTATAGAATACCGTGTTCTATAACAGATTTTATTGAGCTAATTTTATTGATATAAAATATAGAGAAAAAAGATCAATTGAATAAATGAAGTAATTGCATTTAAAAAAATAACATAAAATAAGATAAAAAAAAAAAAATAACATAAAATAAGATAAAAAAACAGAGAAAATAACAAGAAAAAATAACATATAAAAATAGAAAATATTAATAATAATTAATAATAAATAATAATAATTAATAATAAATAATTAATAATAAATATTATAATAATAAATATTATAATAATAAATATTATAATAATAAAAATAATAAATATTATAATAATAAATATTATTAATAATAAAAATAATAAATATTATAATAATAAATATTATTAATAATAAAAATAATAAATATTATAATAATAAATATTATTAATAATTAATAATAAAAAATACAATATAATAAAAAAAAAAAAAAAAATTGACTTAATTCTTTTTTTCATTGTATTTTTTTATAGTCTTTTTTATATTCTTTATTCTTTTCTCAACATTTATATTCAAAATTTACAATCATATTGACAACAGTGTATCGAACAAATATAATTCGATCGTAGATAAATAGATCTATTTATCCCCGCCCACAAGTTTGGCACTTCACTTCATTCAAATAATGGGTTCTTTCTTTGAATTTGTTGTGATACAAGAAGTTTTTTTTATTGTAATTGTATATTGTATTGAAAAAAAAAAAAAAAAATGGATAACAATGGAATGAATAAGACAGGAGGCGGTCCACAAATTTTCACTTATTCTATTTCTATGTTTTTATCTTAGAATTTCGTGTATTTTTATTTTATTCAAATTTTTGCTAATTTCATGTTTTGATTGCCTCGTGCAATTCCATTTTTTTTTTATTCCGATTTTTTTCGGGTTGCTAACTCAACGGTAGAGTACTCGGCTTTTAAGTGCGACTAGCATCTTTTACACATTTGTATGAAGAAAGGGATTCGTTCATACCATCGGTACAGTTTGTAAGACCACGACTGATCCTGAAAGGAGTGGATGGAAAAAAGAGCATGTCGTATCAATGGAGAATTCTAAGAATCCATTTTTTTTCCGGATCAGTCCAAAAAAAAAAATCGTCTTTGAATTTTTGGTGCGGAACAAAAAAAATTAATTGAATTCAAAGTTGGGTCGAGTGAATAAATGGATAGAGCTCTACGGCCCCAATTATAGGGAAACAAAAAGTAACGAGCTTCTGTTCGCAATTTGAATGATTACCCGATCTAATTAAACGTTAAAAATAAATTAGTGCCTAATGCGGTAAAGGTTTTTCTCATGAGTAAATTATCGATTTTTTTATGAGTCCTAATTATTAGTTATTCCCTTTATGGGTTAGACATGAATGTGTATAAGAAGCAGTATATTGATAAAGAAAAGATATTTTTTTTTTTTTTTCCAAAATCAAAAGAGCGATTGGGTTGAAAAAATAAAGGATTTCTAGCCATCTTCTTATCCTATAACGAACATAAATCAATTAGATGGCAAAAGATAGGATAGAGAATCCGTTGATGAATCTACCTGTCTCCGAGGTATCTATTATTTTCTTACTATAATACCTTGTTTTGACTGTATCGCACTATGTATCATTTGATAACCGAATAGATCCCCTATACTTTGGTTCAAATCGAATTTGAAATGGAGGAATTTCAA
>NW_028322941.1:7500-10000 GCF_047325235.1 Durio zibethinus | reverse complement strand
ATTTTAGTGATAGGTTCTATAGGAATCGGACGATCCTATTTGGTCAAATACCTAGCGACAAACTCCTATGTTCCTTTCATTACAGTATTTCTGAACAAGTTCCTGGGGAACAAAGGTAACAAAGGTTTTTTTATTGATGATAGTGACGACGATATTGATGATAGTGACGATATTGATGCTAGTGACGATATTGATGCTAGTGACGTTATTGATGATAGTGACGCTATTGATGATAGTGACGATATCGATTGTGACCTTGATACGGAGCTGGGGTTTCTAGATATCGATATTATGGATATGATGTCGGAAATAGACCGATTTTATATCACCCTTCAATTCGAACTAGCAAAAGCAATGTCTCCTTGCATAATATGGATTCCAAACATTCATGATCTGGATATGAATGAGGCGAATGACTTATCCCTCGGTCTATTAGTGAACTATCTCTCCAAGGATTGTGAAAGATGTTCCACTAGAAATATTCTTGTTATTGCTTCGACTCATATTCCCCGAAAAGTGGATCCCGCTCTAATAGCCCCGAATAGATTAAATACATGTATTAAGATACGAAGGCTTCTTATTCCACAACGACCAAAGCACTTTTTCACTCTTTCATATACTAAGGGATTTCACTTGGAAAAGAAAATGTTCCATACTAATGGATTCGGGTCCACAAACGTGGGTTCCAATGCACGAGATCTTGTAGCACTTACCAATGAGGCCCTATCGATTAGTATTACACAGAAGAAATCAATTCTAGACACTAATACACTTAGATTTGCTCTTCATAGACAAACTTGGGCTTTGCGATCCCGGGTAAGACCGGTTCAGGATCATGGGATCATTTTCTATCAGATAGGAAGGGCTCTTGTACAAAATGTACTTCTAAGTAATTGCCCCATAGATCCTATATCTATCTATATAAAGAGGAAATCAGGTAACGAAGGGGATCCTTATTTGTACAAATGGTACTTCGAGCTTGGAACGAGCATGAAGAAATTAACGATACTTCTTTATCTTTTGAGTTGTTCTGCCGGATCGGTCGCTCAAGACCTTTGGTCTCCACCCGGATCCGATGAAAAAAGTGGGATCACTTCTTCTGGGTTCGTTGAGAATGATTCTGATCTAGTTCATGGCCTATTAGAAGTAGAAGGCGCTCTGGTGGGATCCTCACGGACAGAAAAAGATTGCGGTCGGTTTGATAATGATCGAGTGACATCGCTTCTTCGGTCCGAACCGGGGAATCCCTTATATATGATGCAAAATGGATTATCTTCTATCGTTGATCAGAGATTTCTCTATGAAAAAGACGAACCGGAGTTTTTGGAGTTTGAAGAAGTAGAAGAAGGAGAAGAAGAAGTACTCGACCCGCAACAGATAGTGAAGGATTTATTCAATCACATAGTTTGGGCTCCTAGAATATGGCACCCTTGGGGCTTTCTATTTGATTGTATCGAAAGGCACAATGAATTGGGATTTCCCTATTGGGCCGGGTCATTTCGGGACAAGCGGATCTTTTATGATGAAGAGGATGAGCTTCACATTTATGATGAAGAGGATGAGCTTCACATTTATGATGAAGAGGATGAGCTTCAAGAGAATGATTCGGAGTTCTTGCAGAGTGGAACCCTGCAGTACCAGGCACGATATAGATCTTCCAATGAACAAGACTTTTTTCAAATAAGCCAATTCATTTGGGACCCTGCGGATCCACTCTTTTTCCTATTCAAAGATCAGTCTGTGTTTTCACACCGAGAATTCTTTGCAGATAAAGAGATGTTAAAGGGGTTGTTGACTTTTACTGTCAAAATTTCCAGAAAATATCATCCTCTTACATCTATGTATGAAAACTGGTTTATCAAGAATAGGCAAGAAAAGCACTTCGAAGTCTTGATTCATCGCCAGAGATTGCTTAGAACCAATAGTTCATTATCTAATGGATTTTTCCGTTCTAATACTCCATCCGAGAGTTATCAGTATTTATCAAATCTGTTCCTATCTAACGGAAGGCTATTGGATCAAATGACAAAGACATTGTTTAGAAAAAGATGGATTTTCCCGGATGAAATGAAAATTGTATTCATGTAAGAGGAGAAAGGTTTCCCATTACTTAGCCGGAAAGATATGTGGCCATGAAATAGGGGATTAAGTGGAACGGAATTGACTGGGTGGTAGAGTTGTGGAAACACATGTTTCTTCCATATTTTGGACCTTAGCTCCATGGAACAATATGCTACTGCTGAAACATGGAAGAATTGAAATCTTAGATCAAAACACTATGTATGGATGGTATGAACTGCCGAAACAAGAATTCTTGAACAGCGAACAACCAGAGCTATTACTCACTACATCAAAAAATTTCCATTAATGAAAGATGTAAATCCATTGGAAAATCAAAAATACGCATGTCGGATGAAATGGTTGTTGCTATCTGCTCCAATAACGAATCATTGGTTTAACTGAATAACTAAATAAAATAGATAGACCTTTCTCTTCGTCT
>NW_028322940.1:82500-87500 GCF_047325235.1 Durio zibethinus | reverse complement strand
TTTTTTTCACTCGGGACAGCATCGCCGGAGCATCGCCGGAGTACCGCCGGAGAACCTGACCGGCGGCATTGGGGTTCCGACGATTGGGAGGGGGGCCGGGGGGGTGTGCGCACATGATGTGCGATGGGTGCTGGTACTTGGCCTTGTGTTGGCCCCCTATCCCTCATCAAACCTCTGAGAATTCACACCCCCTTAAAGAGCATTTGAGATTTTACAGGTTTGCTACCAGTAGCCGTTAAAGTGTCTGAAATGGGGACACTTTTTTCAAACGGTCACAAAATCTTCTCTACTTCGAGTTTTTAGCTGAATTTTTTTGTGCATGCCAACAAAAATAGAAGGATCATGCCTACAAAATTTGGGGCCAAAAATCCTTATAAAAAAATTTAAAAAAATCCCGAACCGCAAAAAGTTTCGAAAATCGTGAAAAATAGAAAACGAGTCATCCTCCAATGAAACTTCACGTGAAGGCTTAGGGGACCATTGTATGAATTTACAAGCCATAAAAATGGCATTGGCACGGCAGAAATTTGAAGATGTGCCTAAACCCACCAGGGCCCAGCGTGTGCCGATGGTGCTCGAGGCAACCGCCCGCACCAGGGCCCAGCGTGTGCCGATGGTGCTCGAGGCAACCGACCGCACCAGGGCCCAGCGTGTGCCGATGGTGGTCGAGGCAACCGCCCGCACCAGGGCCCAGCGTGTGCCGATGGTGGTCGAGGCAACCTGCCGCACCAGGGCGGAGCGTGTGCCGATGGTGGTCGAGGCAAGCGCCCGCACCAGGGCCCAGCGTGTGCCGATGGTGGTCGAGGCAAGCGCCCGCACCAGGGCCCAGCGTGTGCCGATGGTGGTCGAGGCTGCCGATGGTGGTCGAGGCAACCTGCCGCACCAGGGCCCAGCGTGTGCCGATGGTGCTCGAGGCAACCGACCGCACCAGGGCCGAGCGTGTGCCGATGGTGCTCGAGGCAAGCTGCCGCACCAGGGCCCAGCGTGTGCCGATGGTGGTCGAGGCAACCGCCCGCACCAGGGCCCAGCGTGTGCCGATGGTGATCGAGGCAACCGACCGCACCAGGGCCCAGCGTGTGCCGATGGTGCTCGAGGCAACCTGCCGCACCAGGGCCCAGCGTGTGCCGATGGTCGTCGAGGGAACCTGCCGCACCAGGGCCCAGCGTGTGCCGATGGTGGTCGAGGCAAGCGCCCGCACCAGGGCCCAGCGTGTGCCGATGGTGCTCGAGGCAACCGACCGCACCAGGGCCCAGCGTGTGCCGATGGTGCTCGAGGCAACCTGCCGCACCAGGGCCCAGCGTGTGCCGATGGTGCTCGAGGCAACCTGCCGCACCAGGGCCCAGCGTGTGCCGATGGTGGTCGAGGCAAGCGCCCGCACCAGGGCCCAGCGTGTGCCGATGGTGCTCGAGGCAACCGACCGCACCAGGGCCCAGCGTGTGCCGATGGTGGTCGAGGCAAGCGGCAGCACCAGGGCCCAGCGTGTGCCGATGGTGGTCGAGGCAAGCGCCCGCACCAGGGCCCAGCGTGTGCCGATGGTGGTCGAGGCAAGCGCCCGCACCAGGGCCCAACGTGTGCCGATGGTGCTGGGGGCAACCGCCCGCACCAGGGCCCAGCGTGTGCCGATGGTGATCGAGGCAACCGCCCGCCCCAGGGCCCAGCGTGTGCCGATGGTGGTCGAGGCAAGCGCCCGCACCAGTGCCCAGCGTGTGCCGATGGTGGTCGAGGCAAGCGCCCGCACCAGGGCCCAGCTTTTGCCGATGGTGATCGAGGCAACCGGCCGCTCCAGGGCCCAGCGTGTGCCGATGGTTATCGGGGCAACCGGCCGCACCAGGGCCCAGGGTCTGCCGATGGTGCTCGAGGCAACCGCCCGCACCAAGGCTCAGCATGTGCCGCTGGTGATCGAGGCAACAACCCACACCAGGGCCCAGCTTGTGCCGATGGCGGTCGAGGCAAGTGCCCGTACCGAAGGGCAGCCTATGCCGATGATGGTCGATGCATGTGCCATCACCATGCGTCATCATGTGCCATTGATGGTCGAGGCCTTGGCCGAAGTTCGATTTTGAGCCACGGTGCCCATGCTTGGCTCCAGCATGTGCTGGTGCCGCATTTTTTTCACTCGGGACAGCATCGCCGGAGCATCGCCGGAGTACCGCCGGAGAACCTGACCGGCGGCATTGGGGTTCCGGCGATTGGGAGGGGGGCCGGGGGGGTGTGCGCACATGATGTGCGATGGGTGCTGGTACTTGGCCTTGTGTTGGCCCCCTATCCCTCATCAAACCTCTGAGAATTCACACCCCCTTAAAGAGCATTTGAGATTTTACAGGTTTGCTACCAGTAGCCGTTAAAGTGTCTGAAATGGGGACACTTTTTTCAAACGGTCACAAAATCTTCTCTACTTCGAGTTTTTAGCTGAATTTTTTTGTGCATGCCAACAAAAATAGAAGGATCATGCCTACAAAATTTGGGGCCAAAAATCCTTATAAAAAAATTTTAAAAAATCCCGAACCGCAAAAAGTTTCGAAAATCGTGAAAAATAGAAAACGAGTCATCCTCCAACGAAACTTCACGTGAAGGCTTAGGGGACCATTGTATGAATTTACAAGCCATAAAAATGGCATTGGCACGGCAGAAATTTGAAGATGTGCCTAAACCCACCAGGGCCCAGCGTGTGCCGATGGTGCTCGAGGCAACCGCCCGCACCAGGGCCCAGCGTGTGCCGATGGTGCTCGAGGCAAGCGCCCGCACCAGGGCCCAGCGTGTGCCGATGGTGGTCGAGGCAACCGCCCGCACCAGGGCCGATAGTGTGCCGATGGTGCTCGAGGCAACCTGTCGCACCAGGGCCCAGCGTGTGCCGATGGTGATCGAGGCAACCTGCCGCACCAGGGCCCAGCGTGTGCCGATGGTGGTCGAGGCAAGTTCCCGCACCAGGGCCCAGCGTGTGCCGATGGTGGTCGAGGCAAGTTCCCGCACCAGGGCCCAGCGTGTGCCGATGGTGCTCGAGGCAACCTGCCGCACCAGGGCCCAGCGTCTGCCGATGGTGCTCGAGGCAACCTGCCGCACCAGGGCCCAGCGTGTGCGGATGGTGGTCGAGGCAAGCGCCCGCACCAGGGCCCAGCGTGTGCCGATGGTGGTCGAGGCAAGCGCCCGCACCAGGGCCCAGCGTGTGCCGATGGTGGTCGAGGCAGCGCCCGCACCAGGGCCCAGCGTGTGCCGATGGTGGTCGAGGCAACCGCCCGCACCAGGGCCCAGCGTGTGCCGATGGTGCTCGAGGCAACCTGCCGCACCAGGGCCCAGCGTGTGCCGATGGTGCTCGAGGCAACCGACCGCACCAGGGCCGAGCGTGTGCCGATGGTGGTCGAGGCAAGCGCCCGCACCAGGGCCCAGCGTGTGCCGATGGTGGTCGAGGCAACCTGCCGCACCAGGGCCCAGCGTGTGCCGATGGTGGTCGAGGCAACCGCCCGCACCAGGGCCCAGCGTGTGCCGATGGTGATCGAGGCAACCGACCGCACCAGGGCCCAGCGTGTGCCGATGGTGCTCGAGGCAACCTGCCGCACCAGGGCCCAGCGTGTGCCGATGGTCGTCGAGGGAACCTGCCGCACCAGGGCCCAGCGTGTGCCGATGGTGGTCGAGGCAAGCGCCCGCACCAGGGCCCAGCGTGTGCCGATGGTGCTCGAGGCAACCGACCGCACCAGGGCCCAGCGTGTGCCGATGGTGGTCGAGGCAACCGCCCGCACCAGGGCCCAGCGTGTGCCGATGGTGGTCGAGGCAACCTGCCGCACCAGGGCGGAGCGTGTGCCGATGGTGGTCGAGGCAAGCGCCCGCACCAGGGCCCAGCGTGTGCCGATGGTGGTCGAGGCAAGCGCCCGCACCAGGGCCCAGCGTGTGCCGATGGTGGTCGAGGCTGCCGATGGTGGTCGAGGCAACCTGCCGCACCAGGGCCCAGCGTGTGCCGATGGTGCTCGAGGCAACCGACCGCACCAGGGCCGAGCGTGTGCCGAGCACCAAGCTGCCGCACCAGGGCCCAGCGTGTGCCGATGGTGGTCGAGGCAACCGCCCGCACCAGGGCCCAGCGTGTGCCGATGGTGCTCGAGGCAACCTGCCGCACCAGGGCCCAGCGTGTGCCGATGGTCGTCGAGGGAACCTGCCGCACCAGGGCCCAGCGTGTGCCGATGGTGGTCGAGGCAAGCGCCCGCACCAGGGCCCAGCGTGTGCCGATGGTGCTCGAGGCAACCGACCGCACCAGGGCCCAGCGTGTGCCGATGGTGCTCGAGGCAACCTGCCGCACCAGGGCCCAGCGTGTGCCGATGGTGGTCGAGGCAAGCGCCCGCACCAGGGCCCAGCGTGTGCCGATGGTGGTCGAGGCAAGCGCCCGCACCAGGGCCCAGCGTGTGCCGATGGTGCTCGAGGCAACCGACCGCACCAGGGCCCAGCGTGTGCCGATGGTGGTCGAGGCAAGCGGCCGCACCAGGGCCCAGCGTGTGCCGATGGTGGTCGAGGCAAGCGCCCGCACCAGGGCCCAGCGTGTGCCGATGGTGGTCGAGGCAAGCGCCCGCACCAGGGCCCAACGTGTGCCGATGGTGCTGGGGGCAACCGCCCGCACCAGGGCCCATCGTGTGCCGATGGTGATCGAGGCAACCGCCCGCCCCAGGGCCCAGCGTGTGCCGATGGTGGTCGAGGCAAGCGCCCGCACCAGTGCCCAGCGTGTGCCGATGGTGGTCGAGGCAAGCGCCCGCACCAGGGCCCAGCTTTTGCCGATGGTGATCGAGGCAACCGGCCGCTCCAGGGCCCAGCGTGTGCCGATGGTTATCGGGGCAACCGGCCGCACCAGGGCCCAGGGTCTGCCGATGGTGCTCGAGGCAACCGCCCGCACCAAGGCTCAGCATGTGCCGCTGGTGATCGAGGCAACAACCCACACCAGGGCCCAGCTTGTGCCGATGGCGGTCGAGGCAAGTGCCCGTACCGAAGGGCAGCCTATGCCGATGATGGTCGATGCATGTGCC
>NW_028322940.1:67500-72500 GCF_047325235.1 Durio zibethinus | reverse complement strand
GCCGGAGCATCGCCGGAGTACCGCCGGAGAACCTGACCGGCGGCATTGGGGTTCCGACGATTGGGAGGGGGGCCGGGGGGGTGTGCGCACATGATGTGCGATGGGTGCTGGTACTTGGCCTTGTGTTGGCCCCCTATCCCTCATCAAACCTCTGAGAATTCACACCCCCTTAAAGAGCATTTGAGATTTTACAGGTTTGCTACCAGTAGCCGTTAAAGTGTCTGAAATGGGGACACTTTTTTCAAACGGTCACAAAATCTTCTCTACTTCGAGTTTTTAGCTGAATTTTTTTGTGCATGCCAACAAAAATAGAAGGATCATGCCTACAAAATTTGGGGCCAAAAATCCTTATAAAAAAATTTTAAAAAATCCCGAACCGCAAAAAGTTTCGAAAATCGTGAAAAATAGAAAACGAGTCATCCTCCAATGAAACTTCACGTGAAGGCTTAGGGGACCATTGTATGAATTTACAAGCCATAAAAATGGCATTGGCACGGCAGAAATTTGAAGATGTGCCTAAACCCACCAGGGCCCAGCGTGTGCCGATGGTGCTCGAGGCAACCGCCCGCACCAGGGCCCAGCGTGTGCCGATGGTGCTCGAGGCAACCGACCGCACCAGGGCCCAGCGTGTGCCGATGGTGGTCGAGGCAACCGCCCGCACCAGGGCCCAGCGTGTGCCGATGGTGGTCGAGGCAACCTGCCGCACCAGGGCGGAGCGTGTGCCGATGGTGGTCGAGGCAAGCGCCCGCACCAGGGCCCAGCGTGTGCCGATGGTGGTCGAGGCAAGCGCCCGCACCAGGGCCCAGCGTGTGCCGATGGTGGTCGAGGCTGCCGATGGTGGTCGAGGCAACCTGCCGCACCAGGGCCCAGCGTGTGCCGATGGTGCTCGAGGCAACCGACCGCACCAGGGCCGAGCGTGTGCCGATGGTGCTCGAGGCAAGCTGCCGCACCAGGGCCCAGCGTGTGCCGATGGTGGTCGAGGCAACCGCCCGCACCAGGGCCCAGCGTGTGCCGATGGTGATCGAGGCAACCGACCGCACCAGGGCCCAGCGTGTGCCGATGGTGCTCGAGGCAACCTGCCGCACCAGGGCCCAGCGTGTGCCGATGGTCGTCGAGGGAACCTGCCGCACCAGGGCCCAGCGTGTGCCGATGGTGGTCGAGGCAAGCGCCCGCACCAGGGCCCAGCGTGTGCCGATGGTGCTCGAGGCAACCGACCGCACCAGGGCCCAGCGTGTGCCGATGGTGCTCGAGGCAACCTGCCGCACCAGGGCCCAGCGTGTGCCGATGGTGCTCGAGGCAACCTGCCGCACCAGGGCCCAGCGTGTGCCGATGGTGGTCGAGGCAAGCGCCCGCACCAGGGCCCAGCGTGTGCCGATGGTGCTCGAGGCAACCGACCGCACCAGGGCCCAGCGTGTGCCGATGGTGGTCGAGGCAAGCGGCAGCACCAGGGCCCAGCGTGTGCCGATGGTGGTCGAGGCAAGCGCCCGCACCAGGGCCCAGCGTGTGCCGATGGTGGTCGAGGCAAGCGCCCGCACCAGGGCCCAACGTGTGCCGATGGTGCTGGGGGCAACCGCCCGCACCAGGGCCCAGCGTGTGCCGATGGTGATCGAGGCAACCGCCCGCCCCAGGGCCCAGCGTGTGCCGATGGTGGTCGAGGCAAGCGCCCGCACCAGTGCCCAGCGTGTGCCGATGGTGGTCGAGGCAAGCGCCCGCACCAGGGCCCAGCTTTTGCCGATGGTGATCGAGGCAACCGGCCGCTCCAGGGCCCAGCGTGTGCCGATGGTTATCGGGGCAACCGGCCGCACCAGGGCCCAGGGTCTGCCGATGGTGCTCGAGGCAACCGCCCGCACCAAGGCTCAGCATGTGCCGCTGGTGATCGAGGCAACAACCCACACCAGGGCCCAGCTTGTGCCGATGGCGGTCGAGGCAAGTGCCCGTACCGAAGGGCAGCCTATGCCGATGATGGTCGATGCATGTGCCATCACCATGCGTCATCATGTGCCATTGATGGTCGAGGCCTTGGCCGAAGTTCGATTTTGAGCCACGGTGCCCATGCTTGGCTCCAGCATGTGCTGGTGCCGCATTTTTTTCACTCGGGACAGCATCGCCGGAGCATCGCCGGAGTACCGCCGGAGAACCTGACCGGCGGCATTGGGGTTCCGGCGATTGGGAGGGGGGCCGGGGGGGTGTGCGCACATGATGTGCGATGGGTGCTGGTACTTGGCCTTGTGTTGGCCCCCTATCCCTCATCAAACCTCTGAGAATTCACACCCCCTTAAAGAGCATTTGAGATTTTACAGGTTTGCTACCAGTAGCCGTTAAAGTGTCTGAAATGGGGACACTTTTTTCAAACGGTCACAAAATCTTCTCTACTTCGAGTTTTTAGCTGAATTTTTTTGTGCATGCCAACAAAAATAGAAGGATCATGCCTACAAAATTTGGGGCCAAAAATCCTTATAAAAAAATTTTAAAAAATCCCGAACCGCAAAAAGTTTCGAAAATCGTGAAAAATAGAAAACGAGTCATCCTCCAACGAAACTTCACGTGAAGGCTTAGGGGACCATTGTATGAATTTACAAGCCATAAAAATGGCATTGGCACGGCAGAAATTTGAAGATGTGCCTAAACCCACCAGGGCCCAGCGTGTGCCGATGGTGCTCGAGGCAACCGCCCGCACCAGGGCCCAGCGTGTGCCGATGGTGCTCGAGGCAAGCGCCCGCACCAGGGCCCAGCGTGTGCCGATGGTGGTCGAGGCAACCGCCCGCACCAGGGCCGATAGTGTGCCGATGGTGCTCGAGGCAACCTGTCGCACCAGGGCCCAGCGTGTGCCGATGGTGATCGAGGCAACCTGCCGCACCAGGGCCCAGCGTGTGCCGATGGTGGTCGAGGCAAGTTCCCGCACCAGGGCCCAGCGTGTGCCGATGGTGGTCGAGGCAAGTTCCCGCACCAGGGCCCAGCGTGTGCCGATGGTGCTCGAGGCAACCTGCCGCACCAGGGCCCAGCGTCTGCCGATGGTGCTCGAGGCAACCTGCCGCACCAGGGCCCAGCGTGTGCGGATGGTGGTCGAGGCAAGCGCCCGCACCAGGGCCCAGCGTGTGCCGATGGTGGTCGAGGCAAGCGCCCGCACCAGGGCCCAGCGTGTGCCGATGGTGGTCGAGGCAAGCGCCCGCACCAGGGCCCAGCGTGTGCCGATGGTGGTCGAGGCAACCGCCCGCACCAGGGCCCAGCGTGTGCCGATGGTGCTCGAGGCAACCTGCCGCACCAGGGCCCAGCGTGTGCCGATGGTGCTCGAGGCAACCGACCGCACCAGGGCCGAGCGTGTGCCGATGGTGGTCGAGGCAAGCGCCCGCACCAGGGCCCAGCGTGTGCCGATGGTGGTCGAGGCAACCTGCCGCACCAGGGCCCAGCGTGTGCCGATGGTGGTCGAGGCAACCGCCCGCACCAGGGCCCAGCGTGTGCCGATGGTGATCGAGGCAACCGACCGCACCAGGGCCCAGCGTGTGCCGATGGTGCTCGAGGCAACCTGCCGCACCAGGGCCCAGCGTGTGCCGATGGTCGTCGAGGGAACCTGCCGCACCAGGGCCCAGCGTGTGCCGATGGTGGTCGAGGCAAGCGCCCGCACCAGGGCCCAGCGTGTGCCGATGGTGCTCGAGGCAACCGACCGCACCAGGGCCCAGCGTGTGCCGATGGTGGTCGAGGCAACCGCCCGCACCAGGGCCCAGCGTGTGCCGATGGTGGTCGAGGCAACCTGCCGCACCAGGGCGGAGCGTGTGCCGATGGTGGTCGAGGCAAGCGCCCGCACCAGGGCCCAGCGTGTGCCGATGGTGGTCGAGGCAAGCGCCCGCACCAGGGCCCAGCGTGTGCCGATGGTGGTCGAGGCTGCCGATGGTGGTCGAGGCAACCTGCCGCACCAGGGCCCAGCGTGTGCCGATGGTGCTCGAGGCAACCGACCGCACCAGGGCCGAGCGTGTGCCGAGCACCAAGCTGCCGCACCAGGGCCCAGCGTGTGCCGATGGTGGTCGAGGCAACCGCCCGCACCAGGGCCCAGCGTGTGCCGATGGTGCTCGAGGCAACCTGCCGCACCAGGGCCCAGCGTGTGCCGATGGTCGTCGAGGGAACCTGCCGCACCAGGGCCCAGCGTGTGCCGATGGTGGTCGAGGCAAGCGCCCGCACCAGGGCCCAGCGTGTGCCGATGGTGCTCGAGGCAACCGACCGCACCAGGGCCCAGCGTGTGCCGATGGTGCTCGAGGCAACCTGCCGCACCAGGGCCCAGCGTGTGCCGATGGTGGTCGAGGCAAGCGCCCGCACCAGGGCCCAGCGTGTGCCGATGGTGGTCGAGGCAAGCGCCCGCACCAGGGCCCAGCGTGTGCCGATGGTGCTCGAGGCAACCGACCGCACCAGGGCCCAGCGTGTGCCGATGGTGGTCGAGGCAAGCGGCCGCACCAGGGCCCAGCGTGTGCCGATGGTGGTCGAGGCAAGCGCCCGCACCAGGGCCCAGCGTGTGCCGATGGTGGTCGAGGCAAGCGCCCGCACCAGGGCCCAACGTGTGCCGATGGTGCTGGGGGCAACCGCCCGCACCAGGGCCCATCGTGTGCCGATGGTGATCGAGGCAACCGCCCGCCCCAGGGCCCAGCGTGTGCCGATGGTGGTCGAGGCAAGCGCCCGCACCAGTGCCCAGCGTGTGCCGATGGTGGTCGAGGCAAGCGCCCGCACCAGGGCCCAGCTTTTGCCGATGGTGATCGAGGCAACCGGCCGCTCCAGGGCCCAGCGTGTGCCGATGGTTATCGGGGCAACCGGCCGCACCAGGGCCCAGGGTCTGCCGATGGTGCTCGAGGCAACCGCCCGCACCAAGGCTCAGCATGTGCCGCTGGTGATCGAGGCAACAACCCACACCAGGGCCCAGCTTGTGCCGATGGCGGTCGAGGCAAGTGCCCGTACCGAAGGGCAGCCTATGCCGATGATGGTCGATGCATGTGCCATCACCATGCGTCATCATGTGC
>NW_028322940.1:55000-57500 GCF_047325235.1 Durio zibethinus | reverse complement strand
AACCTCTGAGAATTCACACCCCCTTAAAGAGCATTTGAGATTTTACAGGTTTGCTACCAGTAGCCGTTAAAGTGTCTGAAATGGGGACACTTTTTTCAAACGGTCACAAAATCTTCTCCACTTCGAGTTTTTAGCTGAATTTTTTTGTGCATGCCAACAAAAATAGAAGGATCACGCCTACAAAATTTGGGGCCAAAAATCCTTATAAAAAAATTTTAAAAAATCCCGAACCGCAAAAAGTTTCGAAAATCGTGAAAAATAGAAAACGAGTCATCTTCCAACGAAACTTCACGTGAAGGCTTAGGGGACCGTTGTATGAATTTACAAGCCATAAAAATGGCATTGGCACGGCAGAAATTTGAAGATGTGCCTAAACCCACCAGGGCCCAGCGTGTGCCGATGGTGCTCGAGGCAACCGCCCGCACCAGGGCCCAGCGTGTGCCGATGGTGCTCGAGGCACCCGCCCGCACCAGAGGCAACCTGCCGCACCAGGGCCCAGCGTGTGCCGATGGTGGTCGAGGCAACCGCCCGCACCAGCGCCCAGCGTGTGCCGATGGTGGTCGAGGCAACCGCCCGCACCAGGGCCCAGCGTGTGCCGATGGTGCTCGAGGCAACCGCCCGCACCAGGGCCCAGCGTGTGCCGATGGTGCACCAGGGCCCAGCGTGTGCCGATGGTGCTCGAGGTAACCGACCGCACCAGCGCCCAGCGTGTGCCGATGGTGCTCGAGGCAACCGCCCGCACCAGGGCCCAGCGTGTGCCGATGGTGCTCGAGGCAACCTGTCGCACCAGGGCCCAGCGTGTGCCGATGGTGATCGAGGCAACCGCCCGCACCAGGGCCCAGCGTGTACCGATGGTGCTCGAAGCAACCGACCGCACCAGGGCCCAGCGTGTGCCGATGGTGCTCGAGGCAAGCTGCCGCACCAGGGCCCAGCGTGTGCCGATGGTGGTCGAGGCAAGCGCCCGCACCAGGGCCCAGCGTGTGCCGATGGTGCTCGAGGCAACCTGCCGCACCAGGGCCCAGCGTGTGGTCGAGGCAAGCGCCCGCACCAGGGCCCAGCGTGTGGTCGAGGCAAGCGCCCGCACCAGGGCCCAGCGTGTGCCGATGGTGGTCGAGGCAAGCGCCCGCACCAGGGCCCAGCGTGTGCCGATGGTGCTCGAGGCAACCGACCGCACCAGGGCCCAGCGTGTGCCGATGGTGGTCGAGGCAAGCGCCCGCACCAGGGCCCAGCGTGTGCCGATGGTGCTCGAGGCAACCTGCCGCACCAGGGCCCAGCGTGTGCCGATGGTGGTCGAGGTAAGCGCCCGCACCAGGGCCCAGCGTGTGCCGATGGTGGTCGAGGCAACCTGCCGCACCAGGGCCCAGCGTGTGCCGATGGTGGTCGAGGCAACCGCCCGCACCAGGGCCCAGTGTGTGTCGATGGTGGTCGAGGCAAGTGCCCGCACCAGGGCCCAGCGTGTGCCGATGGTGATCGACGCAACCGCCCGCACCAGGGCCCAGCGTGTGCCGATGGTGCTCGAGGCAACCTGCCGTACCAGGGCCCAGCGTGTGCCGATGGTGGTCGAGGCAACCTGCCGCACCAGGGCCCAGCGTGTGCCGATGGTGGTCGAGGCAAGCGCCCGCACCAGGGCCCAGCGTGTGCCGATGGTGGTCGAGGCAAGCGCCCGCACCAGGGCCCAACGTGTGCCGATGGTGGTGGGGGCAACCGCCCGCACCAGGGCCCAACGTGTGCCGATGGTGATCGAGGCTACCGCCCACACCAGGGCCCAGCGTGTGCCGATGGTGCTCGAGGCAACCGCCCGCACCAGGGCCCAGCGTGTGCCGATGGTGCTCGAGGCAACCGCCCGCACGAGTGCCCAGCGTGTGCCGATGGTGGTCGAGGCAAGCGCCCGCACCAGGGCCCAGCGTGTGCCGATGGTGCTCGAGGCTACCGCCCGCACCAGGGCCCAGCGTGTGCCGATGGTGCTCGAGGCAACCGCCCGCACGAGTGCCCAGCGTGTGCCGATGGTGGTCGAGGCAAGCGCCCGCACCAGGGCCCTGGTGTGTGCCGATGGTGCTCGAGGCACCCGCCCGCACCATGGCCCAGCGTGTGCCGATGGTGCTCGAGGCAAGCGCCCGCACCAGGGCCCAGCGTGTGCCGATGGTGCTCGAGGCAACCGCCCGCACCAGGGCCCAGCGTGTGCCGATGGTGCTCGAGGCAACCGCCCGCACCAGGGCCCAGCGTGTGCCGATGGTGCTCGAGCCAACCTGCCGCACCAGGGCCCAGCGTGTGCCGATGGTGGTCGAGGCAACCGCCCGCACCAGGGCCCAGCATGTGCCGATGGTGGTCGAGGCAACCGCCCGCACCAGGGCCCAGCGTGTGCCGATGGTGCTCGAGGCAACCGCCCGCACCAGGGCCCAGCGTGTGCCGATGGTGGTCGAGGCAACCGACCGCACCAGCGCCCAGCGTGTGCCGATGGTGGTCGAGGCAACCGCCCGCACCAGGGCCGAGCGTGTGCCGA
>NW_028322940.1:42500-45000 GCF_047325235.1 Durio zibethinus | reverse complement strand
CCGCACCAGGGCCCAGCGTGTGCCGATGGTGCTGGGGGCAACCGCCCGCCCCAGGGCCCAGCGTGTGCCGATGCTGGTCGGGGCAAGCGCCCGCACCAGGGCCCAGCGTGTGCCGATGGTGGTCGGGGCAACCGGCCGCACCAGGGCCCAGGGTCTGCCGATGGTGCTCGAGGCAACCGCCCGCACCAAGGCTCAGCATGTGCCGATTGTGATCGAGGCAACAACCCACACCAGGGCCCAGCTTGTGCCCATGGCGGTCGAGGCAAGTGCCCGTACCGAAGGGCAGCCTATGCCGATGATGGTCGATGCATGTGCCATCACCATGCGTCATCATGTGCCATTGATGGTCGAGGCCTTGGCCGAAGTTCGATTTTGAGCCACGGTGCACATGCCTGGCTCCAGCATGTACTGGTGCCGCATTTTTTTCACTCGGGACAGCATCGCCGGAGCATCGCCGGAGCACCGCCGGAGAACCTGACCGGCGGCATTGGGGTTCCGGCGATTGGGAGGGGGGCCGGGGGGGTGTGCGCACATGATGTGCGATGGGTGCTGGTACTTGGCCTTGTGTTGGCCCCCTATCCCTCATCAAACCTCTGAGAATTCACACCCCCTTAAAGAGCATTTGAGATTTTACAGGTTTGCTACCAGTAGCCGTTAAAGTGTCTGAAATGGGGACACTTTTTTCAAACGGTCACAAAATCTTCTCCACTTCGAGTTTTTAGCTGAATTTTTTTGTGCATGCCAACAAAAATAGAAGGATCACGCCTACAAAATTTGGGGCCAAAAATCCTTATAAAAAAATTTTAAAAAATCCCGAACCGCAAAAAGTTTCGAAAATCGTGAAAAATAGAAAACGAGTCATCTTCCAACGAAACTTCACGTGAAGGCTTAGGGGACCGTTGTATGAATTTACAAGCCATAAAAATGGCATTGGCACGGCAGAAATTTGAAGATGTGCCTAAACCCACCAGGGCCCAGCGTGTGCCGATGGTGCTCGAGGCAACCGCCCGCACCAGGGCCCAGCGTGTGCCGATGGTGCTCGAGGCACCCGCCCGCACCAGAGGCAACCTGCCGCACCAGGGCCCAGCGTGTGCCGATGGTGGTCGAGGCAACCGCCCGCACCAGCGCCCAGCGTGTGCCGATGGTGGTCGAGGCAACCGCCCGCACCAGGGCCCAGCGTGTGCCGATGGTGCTCGAGGCAACCGCCCGCACCAGGGCCCAGCGTGTGCCGATGGTGCACCAGGGCCCAGCGTGTGCCGATGGTGCTCGAGGTAACCGACCGCACCAGCGCCCAGCGTGTGCCGATGGTGCTCGAGGCAACCGCCCGCACCAGGGCCCAGCGTGTGCCGATGGTGCTCGAGGCAACCTGTCGCACCAGGGCCCAGCGTGTGCCGATGGTGATCGAGGCAACCGCCCGCACCAGGGCCCAGCGTGTACCGATGGTGCTCGAAGCAACCGACCGCACCAGGGCCCAGCGTGTGCCGATGGTGCTCGAGGCAAGCTGCCGCACCAGGGCCCAGCGTGTGCCGATGGTGGTCGAGGCAAGCGCCCGCACCAGGGCCCAGCGTGTGCCGATGGTGCTCGAGGCAACCTGCCGCACCAGGGCCCAGCGTGTGGTCGAGGCAAGCGCCCGCACCAGGGCCCAGCGTGTGGTCGAGGCAAGCGCCCGCACCAGGGCCCAGCGTGTGCCGATGGTGGTCGAGGCAAGCGCCCGCACCAGGGCCCAGCGTGTGCCGATGGTGCTCGAGGCAACCGACCGCACCAGGGCCCAGCGTGTGCCGATGGTGGTCGAGGCAAGCGCCCGCACCAGGGCCCAGCGTGTGCCGATGGTGCTCGAGGCAACCTGCCGCACCAGGGCCCAGCGTGTGCCGATGGTGGTCGAGGTAAGCGCCCGCACCAGGGCCCAGCGTGTGCCGATGGTGGTCGAGGCAACCTGCCGCACCAGGGCCCAGCGTGTGCCGATGGTGGTCGAGGCAACCGCCCGCACCAGGGCCCAGTGTGTGTCGATGGTGGTCGAGGCAAGTGCCCGCACCAGGGCCCAGCGTGTGCCGATGGTGATCGACGCAACCGCCCGCACCAGGGCCCAGCGTGTGCCGATGGTGCTCGAGGCAACCTGCCGTACCAGGGCCCAGCGTGTGCCGATGGTGGTCGAGGCAACCTGCCGCACCAGGGCCCAGCGTGTGCCGATGGTGGTCGAGGCAAGCGCCCGCACCAGGGCCCAGCGTGTGCCGATGGTGGTCGAGGCAAGCGCCCGCACCAGGGCCCAACGTGTGCCGATGGTGGTGGGGGCAACCGCCCGCACCAGGGCCCAACGTGTGCCGATGGTGATCGAGGCTACCGCCCACACCAGGGCCCAGCGTGTGCCGATGGTGCTCGAGGCAACCGCCCGCACCAGGGCCCAGCGTGTGCCGATGGTGCTCGAGGCAACCGCCCGCACGAGTGCCCAGCGTGTGCCGATGGTGGTCGAGGCAAGCGCCCGCACCAGGGCCCAGCGTGTGCC
>NW_028322940.1:27500-32500 GCF_047325235.1 Durio zibethinus | reverse complement strand
AGCCCGCACCAAGGGCCAGCGTGTGCCCATGGTGCTCGAGGCAACCGCCCGCACCAGGGCCCAGCGTGTGCCGATGGTGCTCGAGGCAACCGCCCGCACCAAGGGCCGACTTGTGCCGATGGTGGTCGAGGCAAGCGCCCGCACCAGGGCCCAGCGTGTGCCGATGGTGGTCGAGGCAAGCGCCCGCACCAAGGCCGAGCGTGTGCCGATGGTGGTCGAGGCAAGCGCCCGCACCAGGGCCCAGCGTGTGCCGATGGTGGTCGAGGCAAGCGCCCCCACCAAGGCCGAGCGTGTGCCGATGGTGGTCGAGGCAACCGGCCGCACCAAGGGCCGGCGTGTGCCGATGGTGTTCGAGGCAACCGCCCGCACCAGGGCCCAGCGTGTGCCGATGGTGGTCGAGCCAAGAGCCCGCACCAAGGGCCGGCTTGTGCCGATGGTGTTCGGGGCAACCGCCCGCACCAGGGCCCTGCGTGTGCCGATGGTGCTGGGGGCAAGCGCCCGCACCAGGGCCCAGCGTGTGCCGATGGTGCTGGGGGCAACCGCCCGCACCAGGGCCCAACGTGTGCCGATGGTGGTCGAGGGAACCGCCCGCACCAGGGCCCAGCGTGTGCCGATGGTGCTGGGGGCAACCGCCCGCCCCAGGGCCCAGCGTGTGCCGATGCTGGTCGGGGCAAGCGCCCGCACCAGGGCCCAGCGTGTGCCGATGGTGGTCGGGGCAACCGGCCGCACCAGGGCCCAGGGTCTGCCGATGGTGCTCGAGGCAACCGCCCGCACCAAGGCTCAGCATGTGCCGATTGTGATCGAGGCAACAACCCACACCAGGGCCCAGCTTGTGCCCATGGCGGTCGAGGCAAGTGCCCGTACCGAAGGGCAGCCTATGCCGATGATGGTCGATGCATGTGCCATCACCATGCGTCATCATGTGCCATTGATGGTCGAGGCCTTGGCCGAAGTTCGATTTTGAGCCACGGTGCACATGCCTGGCTCCAGCATGTACTGGTGCCGCATTTTTTTCACTCGGGACAGCATCGCCGGAGCATCGCCGGAGCACCGCCGGAGAACCTGACCGGCGGCATTGGGGTTCCGGCGATTGGGAGGGGGGCCGGGGGGGTGTGCGCACATGATGTGCGATGGGTGCTGGTACTTGGCCTTGTGTTGGCCCCCTATCCCTCATCAAACCTCTGAGAATTCACACCCCCTTAAAGAGCATTTGAGATTTTACAGGTTTGCTACCAGTAGCCGTTAAAGTGTCTGAAATGGGGACACTTTTTTCAAACGGTCACAAAATCTTCTCCACTTCGAGTTTTTAGCTGAATTTTTTTGTGCATGCCAACAAAAATAGAAGGATCACGCCTACAAAATTTGGGGCCAAAAATCCTTATAAAAAAATTTTAAAAAATCCCGAACCGCAAAAAGTTTCGAAAATCGTGAAAAATAGAAAACGAGTCATCTTCCAACGAAACTTCACGTGAAGGCTTAGGGGACCGTTGTATGAATTTACAAGCCATAAAAATGGCATTGGCACGGCAGAAATTTGAAGATGTGCCTAAACCCACCAGGGCCCAGCGTGTGCCGATGGTGCTCGAGGCAACCGCCCGCACCAGGGCCCAGCGTGTGCCGATGGTGCTCGAGGCACCCGCCCGCACCAGAGGCAACCTGCCGCACCAGGGCCCAGCGTGTGCCGATGGTGGTCGAGGCAACCGCCCGCACCAGCGCCCAGCGTGTGCCGATGGTGGTCGAGGCAACCGCCCGCACCAGGGCCCAGCGTGTGCCGATGGTGCTCGAGGCAACCGCCCGCACCAGGGCCCAGCGTGTGCCGATGGTGCACCAGGGCCCAGCGTGTGCCGATGGTGCTCGAGGTAACCGACCGCACCAGCGCCCAGCGTGTGCCGATGGTGCTCGAGGCAACCGCCCGCACCAGGGCCCAGCGTGTGCCGATGGTGCTCGAGGCAACCTGTCGCACCAGGGCCCAGCGTGTGCCGATGGTGATCGAGGCAACCGCCCGCACCAGGGCCCAGCGTGTACCGATGGTGCTCGAAGCAACCGACCGCACCAGGGCCCAGCGTGTGCCGATGGTGCTCGAGGCAAGCTGCCGCACCAGGGCCCAGCGTGTGCCGATGGTGGTCGAGGCAAGCGCCCGCACCAGGGCCCAGCGTGTGCCGATGGTGCTCGAGGCAACCTGCCGCACCAGGGCCCAGCGTGTGGTCGAGGCAAGCGCCCGCACCAGGGCCCAGCGTGTGGTCGAGGCAAGCGCCCGCACCAGGGCCCAGCGTGTGCCGATGGTGGTCGAGGCAAGCGCCCGCACCAGGGCCCAGCGTGTGCCGATGGTGCTCGAGGCAACCGACCGCACCAGGGCCCAGCGTGTGCCGATGGTGGTCGAGGCAAGCGCCCGCACCAGGGCCCAGCGTGTGCCGATGGTGCTCGAGGCAACCTGCCGCACCAGGGCCCAGCGTGTGCCGATGGTGGTCGAGGTAAGCGCCCGCACCAGGGCCCAGCGTGTGCCGATGGTGGTCGAGGCAACCTGCCGCACCAGGGCCCAGCGTGTGCCGATGGTGGTCGAGGCAACCGCCCGCACCAGGGCCCAGTGTGTGTCGATGGTGGTCGAGGCAAGTGCCCGCACCAGGGCCCAGCGTGTGCCGATGGTGATCGACGCAACCGCCCGCACCAGGGCCCAGCGTGTGCCGATGGTGCTCGAGGCAACCTGCCGTACCAGGGCCCAGCGTGTGCCGATGGTGGTCGAGGCAACCTGCCGCACCAGGGCCCAGCGTGTGCCGATGGTGGTCGAGGCAAGCGCCCGCACCAGGGCCCAGCGTGTGCCGATGGTGGTCGAGGCAAGCGCCCGCACCAGGGCCCAACGTGTGCCGATGGTGGTGGGGGCAACCGCCCGCACCAGGGCCCAACGTGTGCCGATGGTGATCGAGGCTACCGCCCACACCAGGGCCCAGCGTGTGCCGATGGTGCTCGAGGCAACCGCCCGCACCAGGGCCCAGCGTGTGCCGATGGTGCTCGAGGCAACCGCCCGCACGAGTGCCCAGCGTGTGCCGATGGTGGTCGAGGCAAGCGCCCGCACCAGGGCCCAGCGTGTGCCGATGGTGCTCGAGGCTACCGCCCGCACCAGGGCCCAGCGTGTGCCGATGGTGCTCGAGGCAACCGCCCGCACGAGTGCCCAGCGTGTGCCGATGGTGGTCGAGGCAAGCGCCCGCACCAGGGCCCTGGTGTGTGCCGATGGTGCTCGAGGCACCCGCCCGCACCATGGCCCAGCGTGTGCCGATGGTGCTCGAGGCAAGCGCCCGCACCAGGGCCCAGCGTGTGCCGATGGTGCTCGAGGCAACCGCCCGCACCAGGGCCCAGCGTGTGCCGATGGTGCTCGAGGCAACCGCCCGCACCAGGGCCCAGCGTGTGCCGATGGTGCTCGAGCCAACCTGCCGCACCAGGGCCCAGCGTGTGCCGATGGTGGTCGAGGCAACCGCCCGCACCAGGGCCCAGCATGTGCCGATGGTGGTCGAGGCAACCGCCCGCACCAGGGCCCAGCGTGTGCCGATGGTGCTCGAGGCAACCGCCCGCACCAGGGCCCAGCGTGTGCCGATGGTGGTCGAGGCAACCGACCGCACCAGCGCCCAGCGTGTGCCGATGGTGGTCGAGGCAACCGCCCGCACCAGGGCCGAGCGTGTGCCGATGGTGCTCGAGGCAACCTGTCGCACCAGGGCCCAGCGTGTGCCGATGGTGATCGAGGCAACCGCCCGCACCAGGGCCCAGCGTGTGCCGATGCTGCTCGAGGCAACCGACCGCACCAGGGCCCAGCGTGTGCCGATGGTGGTCGAGGCAAGCGCCCGCACCAGGGCCCAGCGTGTGCCGATGGTGGTCGAGGCAAGCGCCCGCACCAGGGCCCAGCGTGTGCCGATGGTGGTCGAGGCAAGCGCCCGCACCAGGGCCCAGCGTGTGCCGATGGTGGTCGAGGCAACCGCCCGCACCAGTGCCCAGCGTGTGCCGATGGTGGTCGAGGCAAGCGCCCGCACCAGGGCCCAGCTTGTGCCGATGGTGATCGAGGCAACCGCCCGCTCCAGGGCCCAGCGTGTGCCGATGGTTATCGGGGCAACCGGCCGCACTAGGGCCCAGGGTCTGCCGATGGTGCTCGAGGCAACCGCCCGCACCAAGGCTCAGCATGTGCCGATGGTGATCGAGGCAACAACCCACACCAGGGCCTAGCTTGTGCCGATGGCGGTCGAGGTAAGTGCCCGTACCGAAGGGCAGCCTATGCCGATGATGGTCGATGCATGTGCCATCACCATGCGTCATCATGTGCCATTGATGGTCGAGGCCTTGGCCGAAGTTCGATTTTGAGCCACGGTGTACATGCTTGGCTCCAGCATGTGCTGGTGCTGCATTTTTTTCACTCGGGACAGCATCGCCGGAGCATCGCCGGAGTACCGCCGGAGAACCTGACCGGCGGCATTGGGGTTCCGACGATTGGGAGGGGGGCCGGGGGGGTGTGCGCACATGATGTGCGATGGGTGCTGGTACTTGGCCCTTGTATTGGCCCCCTATCCCTCATCAAACCTCTGAGAACTCACACCCCCTTAAAGAGCATTTGAGATTTTACAGGTTTGCTGCCAGTAGCCGTTCAAGTGTCTGAAACGGGGACACTTTTTTCAAACGGTCACGAAATCTTCTCCGGTTCGAGTTTTTAGCTGAATTTTTTTGTGCATGCCAACAAAAATAGAAGGATCACGTCCACAAAATTTGGGGCCAAAACTCCTTCTAAAAAAATTCTAAAAAATCCCGAACCGTAAAAAGTTTCGAAAATCGTGAAAAATAGAAAACGAGTCATCTTCCAACGAAACTTCACGTGAAGGCTTAGGGGACCATTGTATGAATTTACAAGCCATAAAAATGGCATTGGCACGGCAGAAATTTGAAGATGTGCCTAAACCCACCTAACACCCGATCGATCCCCGGCTTGCGCATCCTGCCTCTCCGGTCGGCTGAGCGCCCGCACGCTC
>NW_028322940.1:15000-20000 GCF_047325235.1 Durio zibethinus | reverse complement strand
AATACCGAGAGACTTGGCCGGGCCAAGCCCGCAACCGCAGCTTCTGCTCGCACCACCCCAGGGAGCCGTTGCCCGATTCAGGGACTTGGTCTGGGGTCTAGGGCAGCATCCGCCGCGTGCACGGGCTGATCGAGGCCATGGGCGCCTGCCGGTCACCGGAGCAACCAGTCGCCGGACAAAAATCGCCGGAAGGCATGCACGCCCTGTATTTCGTTCGAGGGACGTTGGCCGGGGTGCACGCAATGGGAGGCCCATCGCGCACACCTACTCCCCCCGTGGGGGGGGGGGGAGAGGGGGTGCCGGACCACCACCCCCTAAAGAGCATTAGAGATTTTACAGATATGCTACCAGTAGACGTTAAAATGTCTGAAACGGGGACACTTTTTCCAAACAAGCAAATCCCACACCGAGGGTGCGCAGGTGCCGATGGTGGTCGAGGCATGTGCCCGCAACAAGGGCCAACGCGAGCCGATGGTGGTCGAGGCAACCGCCCGCACCAGCTCGAGGCATGTGCCCACACCAAGGCCCGGCATGTATCGATGGTGTTCGACGTAGGGGCCATCTTCTGCTGATGGTGGTCGAGGCAAGAGCCCGCACCAAGGGCCAGCGTGTGCCCATGGTGCTCGAGGCAACCGCCCGCACCAGGGCCCAGCGTGTGCCGATGGTGCTCGAGGCAACCGCCCGCACCAAGGGCCGACTTGTGCCGATGGTGGTCGAGGCAAGCGCCCGCACCAGGGCCCAGCGTGTGCCGATGGTGGTCGAGGCAAGCGCCCGCACCAAGGCCGAGCGTGTGCCGATGGTGGTCGAGGCAAGCGCCCGCACCAGGGCCCAGCGTGTGCCGATGGTGGTCGAGGCAAGCGCCCCCACCAAGGCCGAGCGTGTGCCGATGGTGGTCGAGGCAACCGGCCGCACCAAGGGCCGGCGTGTGCCGATGGTGTTCGAGGCAACCGCCCGCACCAGGGCCCAGCGTGTGCCGATGGTGGTCGAGCCAAGAGCCCGCACCAAGGGCCGGCTTGTGCCGATGGTGTTCGGGGCAACCGCCCGCACCAGGGCCCTGCGTGTGCCGATGGTGCTGGGGGCAAGCGCCCGCACCAGGGCCCAGCGTGTGCCGATGGTGCTGGGGGCAACCGCCCGCACCAGGGCCCAACGTGTGCCGATGGTGGTCGAGGGAACCGCCCGCACCAGGGCCCAGCGTGTGCCGATGGTGCTGGGGGCAACCGCCCGCCCCAGGGCCCAGCGTGTGCCGATGCTGGTCGGGGCAAGCGCCCGCACCAGGGCCCAGCGTGTGCCGATGGTGGTCGGGGCAACCGGCCGCACCAGGGCCCAGGGTCTGCCGATGGTGCTCGAGGCAACCGCCCGCACCAAGGCTCAGCATGTGCCGATTGTGATCGAGGCAACAACCCACACCAGGGCCCAGCTTGTGCCCATGGCGGTCGAGGCAAGTGCCCGTACCGAAGGGCAGCCTATGCCGATGATGGTCGATGCATGTGCCATCACCATGCGTCATCATGTGCCATTGATGGTCGAGGCCTTGGCCGAAGTTCGATTTTGAGCCACGGTGCACATGCCTGGCTCCAGCATGTACTGGTGCCGCATTTTTTTCACTCGGGACAGCATCGCCGGAGCATCGCCGGAGCACCGCCGGAGAACCTGACCGGCGGCATTGGGGTTCCGGCGATTGGGAGGGGGGCCGGGGGGGTGTGCGCACATGATGTGCGATGGGTGCTGGTACTTGGCCTTGTGTTGGCCCCCTATCCCTCATCAAACCTCTGAGAATTCACACCCCCTTAAAGAGCATTTGAGATTTTACAGGTTTGCTACCAGTAGCCGTTAAAGTGTCTGAAATGGGGACACTTTTTTCAAACGGTCACAAAATCTTCTCCACTTCGAGTTTTTAGCTGAATTTTTTTGTGCATGCCAACAAAAATAGAAGGATCACGCCTACAAAATTTGGGGCCAAAAATCCTTATAAAAAAATTTTAAAAAATCCCGAACCGCAAAAAGTTTCGAAAATCGTGAAAAATAGAAAACGAGTCATCTTCCAACGAAACTTCACGTGAAGGCTTAGGGGACCGTTGTATGAATTTACAAGCCATAAAAATGGCATTGGCACGGCAGAAATTTGAAGATGTGCCTAAACCCACCAGGGCCCAGCGTGTGCCGATGGTGCTCGAGGCAACCGCCCGCACCAGGGCCCAGCGTGTGCCGATGGTGCTCGAGGCACCCGCCCGCACCAGAGGCAACCTGCCGCACCAGGGCCCAGCGTGTGCCGATGGTGGTCGAGGCAACCGCCCGCACCAGCGCCCAGCGTGTGCCGATGGTGGTCGAGGCAACCGCCCGCACCAGGGCCCAGCGTGTGCCGATGGTGCTCGAGGCAACCGCCCGCACCAGGGCCCAGCGTGTGCCGATGGTGCACCAGGGCCCAGCGTGTGCCGATGGTGCTCGAGGTAACCGACCGCACCAGCGCCCAGCGTGTGCCGATGGTGCTCGAGGCAACCGCCCGCACCAGGGCCCAGCGTGTGCCGATGGTGCTCGAGGCAACCTGTCGCACCAGGGCCCAGCGTGTGCCGATGGTGATCGAGGCAACCGCCCGCACCAGGGCCCAGCGTGTACCGATGGTGCTCGAAGCAACCGACCGCACCAGGGCCCAGCGTGTGCCGATGGTGCTCGAGGCAAGCTGCCGCACCAGGGCCCAGCGTGTGCCGATGGTGGTCGAGGCAAGCGCCCGCACCAGGGCCCAGCGTGTGCCGATGGTGCTCGAGGCAACCTGCCGCACCAGGGCCCAGCGTGTGGTCGAGGCAAGCGCCCGCACCAGGGCCCAGCGTGTGGTCGAGGCAAGCGCCCGCACCAGGGCCCAGCGTGTGCCGATGGTGGTCGAGGCAAGCGCCCGCACCAGGGCCCAGCGTGTGCCGATGGTGCTCGAGGCAACCGACCGCACCAGGGCCCAGCGTGTGCCGATGGTGGTCGAGGCAAGCGCCCGCACCAGGGCCCAGCGTGTGCCGATGGTGCTCGAGGCAACCTGCCGCACCAGGGCCCAGCGTGTGCCGATGGTGGTCGAGGTAAGCGCCCGCACCAGGGCCCAGCGTGTGCCGATGGTGGTCGAGGCAACCTGCCGCACCAGGGCCCAGCGTGTGCCGATGGTGGTCGAGGCAACCGCCCGCACCAGGGCCCAGTGTGTGTCGATGGTGGTCGAGGCAAGTGCCCGCACCAGGGCCCAGCGTGTGCCGATGGTGATCGACGCAACCGCCCGCACCAGGGCCCAGCGTGTGCCGATGGTGCTCGAGGCAACCTGCCGTACCAGGGCCCAGCGTGTGCCGATGGTGGTCGAGGCAACCTGCCGCACCAGGGCCCAGCGTGTGCCGATGGTGGTCGAGGCAAGCGCCCGCACCAGGGCCCAGCGTGTGCCGATGGTGGTCGAGGCAAGCGCCCGCACCAGGGCCCAACGTGTGCCGATGGTGGTGGGGGCAACCGCCCGCACCAGGGCCCAACGTGTGCCGATGGTGATCGAGGCTACCGCCCACACCAGGGCCCAGCGTGTGCCGATGGTGCTCGAGGCAACCGCCCGCACCAGGGCCCAGCGTGTGCCGATGGTGCTCGAGGCAACCGCCCGCACGAGTGCCCAGCGTGTGCCGATGGTGGTCGAGGCAAGCGCCCGCACCAGGGCCCAGCGTGTGCCGATGGTGCTCGAGGCTACCGCCCGCACCAGGGCCCAGCGTGTGCCGATGGTGCTCGAGGCAACCGCCCGCACGAGTGCCCAGCGTGTGCCGATGGTGGTCGAGGCAAGCGCCCGCACCAGGGCCCTGGTGTGTGCCGATGGTGCTCGAGGCACCCGCCCGCACCATGGCCCAGCGTGTGCCGATGGTGCTCGAGGCAAGCGCCCGCACCAGGGCCCAGCGTGTGCCGATGGTGCTCGAGGCAACCGCCCGCACCAGGGCCCAGCGTGTGCCGATGGTGCTCGAGGCAACCGCCCGCACCAGGGCCCAGCGTGTGCCGATGGTGCTCGAGCCAACCTGCCGCACCAGGGCCCAGCGTGTGCCGATGGTGGTCGAGGCAACCGCCCGCACCAGGGCCCAGCATGTGCCGATGGTGGTCGAGGCAACCGCCCGCACCAGGGCCCAGCGTGTGCCGATGGTGCTCGAGGCAACCGCCCGCACCAGGGCCCAGCGTGTGCCGATGGTGGTCGAGGCAACCGACCGCACCAGCGCCCAGCGTGTGCCGATGGTGGTCGAGGCAACCGCCCGCACCAGGGCCGAGCGTGTGCCGATGGTGCTCGAGGCAACCTGTCGCACCAGGGCCCAGCGTGTGCCGATGGTGATCGAGGCAACCGCCCGCACCAGGGCCCAGCGTGTGCCGATGCTGCTCGAGGCAACCGACCGCACCAGGGCCCAGCGTGTGCCGATGGTGGTCGAGGCAAGCGCCCGCACCAGGGCCCAGCGTGTGCCGATGGTGGTCGAGGCAAGCGCCCGCACCAGGGCCCAGCGTGTGCCGATGGTGGTCGAGGCAAGCGCCCGCACCAGGGCCCAGCGTGTGCCGATGGTGGTCGAGGCAACCGCCCGCACCAGTGCCCAGCGTGTGCCGATGGTGGTCGAGGCAAGCGCCCGCACCAGGGCCCAGCTTGTGCCGATGGTGATCGAGGCAACCGCCCGCTCCAGGGCCCAGCGTGTGCCGATGGTTATCGGGGCAACCGGCCGCACTAGGGCCCAGGGTCTGCCGATGGTGCTCGAGGCAACCGCCCGCACCAAGGCTCAGCATGTGCCGATGGTGATCGAGGCAACAACCCACACCAGGGCCTAGCTTGTGCCGATGGCGGTCGAGGTAAGTGCCCGTACCGAAGGGCAGCCTATGCCGATGATGGTCGATGCATGTGCCATCACCATGCGTCATCATGTGCCATTGATGGTCGAGGCCTTGGCCGAAGTTCGATTTTGAGCCACGGTGTACATGCTTGGCTCCAGCATGTGCTGGTGCTGCATTTTTTTCACTCGGGACAGCATCGCCGG
>NW_028322940.1:0-5000 GCF_047325235.1 Durio zibethinus | reverse complement strand
GCATGCCAACAAAAATAGAAGGATCACGCCTACAAAATTTGGGGCCAAAAATCCTTATAAAAAAATTTTAAAAAATCCCGAACCGCAAAAAGTTTCGAAAATCGTGAAAAATAGAAAACGAGTCATCTTCCAACGAAACTTCACGTGAAGGCTTAGGGGACCGTTGTATGAATTTACAAGCCATAAAAATGGCATTGGCACGGCAGAAATTTGAAGATGTGCCTAAACCCACCAGGGCCCAGCGTGTGCCGATGGTGCTCGAGGCAACCGCCCGCACCAGGGCCCAGCGTGTGCCGATGGTGCTCGAGGCACCCGCCCGCACCAGAGGCAACCTGCCGCACCAGGGCCCAGCGTGTGCCGATGGTGGTCGAGGCAACCGCCCGCACCAGCGCCCAGCGTGTGCCGATGGTGGTCGAGGCAACCGCCCGCACCAGGGCCCAGCGTGTGCCGATGGTGCTCGAGGCAACCGCCCGCACCAGGGCCCAGCGTGTGCCGATGGTGCACCAGGGCCCAGCGTGTGCCGATGGTGCTCGAGGTAACCGACCGCACCAGCGCCCAGCGTGTGCCGATGGTGCTCGAGGCAACCGCCCGCACCAGGGCCCAGCGTGTGCCGATGGTGCTCGAGGCAACCTGTCGCACCAGGGCCCAGCGTGTGCCGATGGTGATCGAGGCAACCGCCCGCACCAGGGCCCAGCGTGTACCGATGGTGCTCGAAGCAACCGACCGCACCAGGGCCCAGCGTGTGCCGATGGTGCTCGAGGCAAGCTGCCGCACCAGGGCCCAGCGTGTGCCGATGGTGGTCGAGGCAAGCGCCCGCACCAGGGCCCAGCGTGTGCCGATGGTGCTCGAGGCAACCTGCCGCACCAGGGCCCAGCGTGTGGTCGAGGCAAGCGCCCGCACCAGGGCCCAGCGTGTGGTCGAGGCAAGCGCCCGCACCAGGGCCCAGCGTGTGCCGATGGTGGTCGAGGCAAGCGCCCGCACCAGGGCCCAGCGTGTGCCGATGGTGCTCGAGGCAACCGACCGCACCAGGGCCCAGCGTGTGCCGATGGTGGTCGAGGCAAGCGCCCGCACCAGGGCCCAGCGTGTGCCGATGGTGCTCGAGGCAACCTGCCGCACCAGGGCCCAGCGTGTGCCGATGGTGGTCGAGGTAAGCGCCCGCACCAGGGCCCAGCGTGTGCCGATGGTGGTCGAGGCAACCTGCCGCACCAGGGCCCAGCGTGTGCCGATGGTGGTCGAGGCAACCGCCCGCACCAGGGCCCAGTGTGTGTCGATGGTGGTCGAGGCAAGTGCCCGCACCAGGGCCCAGCGTGTGCCGATGGTGATCGACGCAACCGCCCGCACCAGGGCCCAGCGTGTGCCGATGGTGCTCGAGGCAACCTGCCGTACCAGGGCCCAGCGTGTGCCGATGGTGGTCGAGGCAACCTGCCGCACCAGGGCCCAGCGTGTGCCGATGGTGGTCGAGGCAAGCGCCCGCACCAGGGCCCAGCGTGTGCCGATGGTGGTCGAGGCAAGCGCCCGCACCAGGGCCCAACGTGTGCCGATGGTGGTGGGGGCAACCGCCCGCACCAGGGCCCAACGTGTGCCGATGGTGATCGAGGCTACCGCCCACACCAGGGCCCAGCGTGTGCCGATGGTGCTCGAGGCAACCGCCCGCACCAGGGCCCAGCGTGTGCCGATGGTGCTCGAGGCAACCGCCCGCACGAGTGCCCAGCGTGTGCCGATGGTGGTCGAGGCAAGCGCCCGCACCAGGGCCCAGCGTGTGCCGATGGTGCTCGAGGCTACCGCCCGCACCAGGGCCCAGCGTGTGCCGATGGTGCTCGAGGCAACCGCCCGCACGAGTGCCCAGCGTGTGCCGATGGTGGTCGAGGCAAGCGCCCGCACCAGGGCCCTGGTGTGTGCCGATGGTGCTCGAGGCACCCGCCCGCACCATGGCCCAGCGTGTGCCGATGGTGCTCGAGGCAAGCGCCCGCACCAGGGCCCAGCGTGTGCCGATGGTGCTCGAGGCAACCGCCCGCACCAGGGCCCAGCGTGTGCCGATGGTGCTCGAGGCAACCGCCCGCACCAGGGCCCAGCGTGTGCCGATGGTGCTCGAGCCAACCTGCCGCACCAGGGCCCAGCGTGTGCCGATGGTGGTCGAGGCAACCGCCCGCACCAGGGCCCAGCATGTGCCGATGGTGGTCGAGGCAACCGCCCGCACCAGGGCCCAGCGTGTGCCGATGGTGCTCGAGGCAACCGCCCGCACCAGGGCCCAGCGTGTGCCGATGGTGGTCGAGGCAACCGACCGCACCAGCGCCCAGCGTGTGCCGATGGTGGTCGAGGCAACCGCCCGCACCAGGGCCGAGCGTGTGCCGATGGTGCTCGAGGCAACCTGTCGCACCAGGGCCCAGCGTGTGCCGATGGTGATCGAGGCAACCGCCCGCACCAGGGCCCAGCGTGTGCCGATGCTGCTCGAGGCAACCGACCGCACCAGGGCCCAGCGTGTGCCGATGGTGGTCGAGGCAAGCGCCCGCACCAGGGCCCAGCGTGTGCCGATGGTGGTCGAGGCAAGCGCCCGCACCAGGGCCCAGCGTGTGCCGATGGTGGTCGAGGCAAGCGCCCGCACCAGGGCCCAGCGTGTGCCGATGGTGGTCGAGGCAACCGCCCGCACCAGTGCCCAGCGTGTGCCGATGGTGGTCGAGGCAAGCGCCCGCACCAGGGCCCAGCTTGTGCCGATGGTGATCGAGGCAACCGCCCGCTCCAGGGCCCAGCGTGTGCCGATGGTTATCGGGGCAACCGGCCGCACTAGGGCCCAGGGTCTGCCGATGGTGCTCGAGGCAACCGCCCGCACCAAGGCTCAGCATGTGCCGATGGTGATCGAGGCAACAACCCACACCAGGGCCTAGCTTGTGCCGATGGCGGTCGAGGTAAGTGCCCGTACCGAAGGGCAGCCTATGCCGATGATGGTCGATGCATGTGCCATCACCATGCGTCATCATGTGCCATTGATGGTCGAGGCCTTGGCCGAAGTTCGATTTTGAGCCACGGTGTACATGCTTGGCTCCAGCATGTGCTGGTGCTGCATTTTTTTCACTCGGGACAGCATCGCCGGAGCATCGCCGGAGTACCGCCGGAGAACCTGACCGGCGGCATTGGGGTTCCGACGATTGGGAGGGGGGCCGGGGGGGTGTGCGCACATGATGTGCGATGGGTGCTGGTACTTGGCCCTTGTATTGGCCCCCTATCCCTCATCAAACCTCTGAGAACTCACACCCCCTTAAAGAGCATTTGAGATTTTACAGGTTTGCTGCCAGTAGCCGTTCAAGTGTCTGAAACGGGGACACTTTTTTCAAACGGTCACGAAATCTTCTCCGGTTCGAGTTTTTAGCTGAATTTTTTTGTGCATGCCAACAAAAATAGAAGGATCACGTCCACAAAATTTGGGGCCAAAACTCCTTCTAAAAAAATTCTAAAAAATCCCGAACCGTAAAAAGTTTCGAAAATCGTGAAAAATAGAAAACGAGTCATCTTCCAACGAAACTTCACGTGAAGGCTTAGGGGACCATTGTATGAATTTACAAGCCATAAAAATGGCATTGGCACGGCAGAAATTTGAAGATGTGCCTAAACCCACCTAACACCCGATCGATCCCCGGCTTGCGCATCCTGCCTCTCCGGTCGGCTGAGCGCCCGCACGCTCGTTCCGTGGGTTGACTTAGCCATACGGAGTTCATTCCATGCCTAAGCCCCAGTCGGACCGAGGGTCGCGGCAGCTGGACCGGCAGCGGGATCGGCAGCAGCACGCGGGGGGACCGGGCCGATCCCCGGCTTGCGCATCATGCCCCTCCGGCCGGCTGAGCGCCCGCACGCTCGTTTCGTGGGTTGACTTAGGCATACGGAGTTCATTCCCGATCTAAGCATACGGAGCTCATTCCCGATCTAAGATCGGACCGGCAGCGGGATCGGCAGCAGCACGCGGGGGGATCGGATCGGTCTCCGGCTTGGGCATTATGCCCCTCCGGCCGGCTGAGCGCCCGCACGCTCGTTCCGTGGGTTGACTTAGGCACACGGAGTTCATTCCATGTCTAAGCCCCAGCCGGACCGAGGGTTGCGGCAGCTGGACCGGCATCGGGATCGGCAGCAGCACGCGGGGGGACCGGGCCGATCCCCGGCTTGCGCATCATGCCCCTCCGACCGGCTGAGCGCCCGCACGCTCGTTTCGTGGGTTGACTTAGGCATACGCAGTGCATTCCCGGTCTCGACCGGCCGAGGGGGACCAACAGAGGGATCCTTGGCCGGCTCGCGCATCCCGGGGACCAGCAGCGGGATCCTGGGTCGGCTCGCGCATCCCGCCCCCGCGGTCGGTTCGGTGCCGGCACGCTCGTTTCGGGGGCCGAGCGGGGTTCGTTCCCGGTCGAGACCGGGGGACGGGGGGCCCCGGGTCACGCCCAACCCCCGAGGGGGACGGCGTGAAAAGAAGGAGGGTCGACGGGGGGAGGGACGAATCGGAGCGACGAAAGGGCTGAATCTCAGCGGATCGTGGCAGCAAGGCCACTCTGCCACTTACAATACCCCGTCGCGTATTTAAGTCGTCTGCAAAGGATTCTACCCGCCGCTCGGTGGGAATTGAGCTCCGAGGAGGCCCGCGCGGCTCGTCCGCCGCGGGGGCTGCACCTACGACACGTGCCCTTGGGGGCCATGGGCCCCTACTGCGGGTCGGCAATCGGGCGGCGGGCGCGCGCGTCGCTTCTAGCCCGGATTCTGACTTAGAGGCGTTCAGTCATAATCCAGCGCACGGTAGCTTCGCGCCACTGGCTTTTCAACCAAGCGCGATGACCAATTGTGCGAATCAACGGTTCCTCTCGTACTAGGTTGAATTACTATCGCGACGCCGCCATCAGTAGGGTAAAACTAACCTGTCTCACGACGGTCTAAACCCAGCTCACGTTCCCTATTGGTGGGTGAACAATCCAACACTTGGTGAATTCTGCTTCACAATGATAGGAAGAGCCGACATCGAAGGA
>NW_028322939.1:52500-62500 GCF_047325235.1 Durio zibethinus | reverse complement strand
ACTCGGGAGGAAGAACCGGTAATAGACATAAAACCATCCATTCTGGTTCTATATTTGTTCGAATAAAATGCTTAGCCAATTCCATGCGTCTAACCAAAAAATCCTTTCTTCTTCCAATTTTTCGATCTTCCCATTCATTACCCGCGAGGCCTTCTTCTCCTAATTCTTTCCATTCGACCAACGAATAATCGATAAGAATTCGCAAATCTAGATCGGTTAATTGTTCTCGAATAGCACCTGCTCCAGTAGAAATTTCTCGATTTCGAAATGTATCGAAACCTTGGGTAGTAAAAAAAAGTGGGATACTGTATTTCCAGGATTGAATTTCATATTCGAATGAACCTCGTAATCGTAAGAAAGTAGGTTTTTTAGCGATGGGCCTAGCAAAAGCAAAATTAGGATAGGGCCCTACAGGATCTCTCCCCCCCCCCCTCAAAATCGGACATGAGAGTTTCCTCTCATCCGGCTCAAGTAGTTACACCAAATAAAGATAAAGAAAGGAGTTCTCGCTTTCAAATTCTAGAACCCCCCCCAAAAAAAGGTCTACTCTTTACTCAAGTTCCAAAGAAACATTTCATTGATTCATTCTTCTTTTATTGATTTATATTTTCTTAATTCTTTATTCAATTCGAAATTAGGACATAAATGAAATGTGAAATTCTTGAGTAGTCTACTTCCCCTCGAATGATGAATCCTCTTAAATTAAAGGAGTGTCATAAGGGATTTACTTGTCTATGTACCCTTCCATTCGATCTCTTAGGTCCTGCCTTACCTTACCTCGACGGTTATACCACGATGCCCTTAACTTAAAGCCTAAGCCTATATGCGATGTATAGACTCCTGCAACCATGACATATTTGTTTACTTGAACATAATTTCATTTCTTTCTAAAAGAACTAAAAGAAATGAGAATGGTTAATTCCACAAAAGAAAGAAGTCTTTTTTTTTCACGAGGTACAACTCAAAATTCCTATTTATTTATTTTTACTGACTCGACCATAGACCAATTCCCTTTTTATTTGGGAGTATTGAATACACCCATAATTCTGAGCTTCATGTTACTCCTCCCAAGAGACATGTCATGTCAGATCCAGGGCATCCCAATTCGATTGAATGGGATGACAGTTTCTCATTGCTAATCGGTAAAATCATAATTTCGATCAAATCACACATCGCAGTATACTAGACCCTCTAATTCTTTAAGAGGTTTATCTAAAAGATTGGCGATATAACTAGGACGACGTTTCAAATACCATACATGAGTTACTGGACATGCCAGTTTTATGTATCCCATTTGATATCTTCGTATCCGATAATCAACAAATTCAACTCCGCATTGTTCACAAAATTTAGGGCCCTGCTTTTCATTTCCAATTACTCGATAATTTCCACAAGCGCAAATTCCACTTTTTATAGGTCCAAAAATTCTTTCACAAAATAATCCATCCTTTTCCGGTTTATTGGTTTTGTAATGAAAAGTATAGGGTTTTGTCACCTCTCCAACGGTTTCTCCATTAGGTAGGATTTTATTGGCCCAAGCACTTATTTGTTGGGGAGAAACTGAGCCAATTCGGAGTTGTTGATGTTTATATCGGTCGATCATAGAAGACAAATTCTGATTCATTCCGATTAAGCTTCCTTCCTATTAATCTGGAAGTTCTTCTCAGATACAAGGAAATGATTCAGTTCCAGAGCCAAAGATCGTAATTCTCGGACGAGCAATCGAAAAGATTCTGGAGCATTTTCAGGTTTAGGTATTGTTCCTCCAATGATCATAGTACCAAGTACTTCTTGGCGAGCTCTAATATGATCAGATTTATAAGTAAGCATTTCTTGTAAAATATGAGCAACACCAAATCCCTCTAGAGCCCAAACCTCCATTTCTCCTACCCGTTGTCCTCCTTGCTTGGACCTTCCTCTAAGTGGTTGTTGTGTAACAAGTGTATAATGTCCACTGGAACGCCCATGTATTTTATCATCAACTTGATGAATTAATTTCAAGATATAAGGTTTTCCTATTATAACAGGTTGTTCAAAAGGGTCCCCCGTTCTTCCATCAAATAGTCTGCTTTTTCCTGGATACTCGGGTTCAAATACCCATGGATTCGCTGTTTGCTTACCGGCTTCATATAATTCGGAAAACACTAGTTTTCTCGAAGCCTCTTGTTCATATCTCTCATCAAACGGTGCTATTCGATAATGTCTATCTAGTAGACTCCCTGCTAACCCAAGCGAGCATTCAAATATCTGTCCCACATTCATTCGTGAAGGGACTCCTAATGGGTTGAAGACCATATCAACAGGTCTTCCGTCTTGCAAATAAGGCATATCCTGTCTAGGTAAAATTTTGGAAATGATACCCTTATTTCCATGTCTTCCGGCTACTTTATCGCCTACTTTCATTTCGCGTTTCTGTGAAATATATACACGAATCGTTTCCGGATTATAACTAGAACCCCCTTTTTTCTGGATCCATCTCACATCGATGACTCGACCCCTCCCACCTATAGGTAATTTTAGACAAGTTTCCTTTGAAGTGGATACCTGAATCCCAAGTATGGCCCGTAATAATCTATCTTCTGGAGCATATGATGATTCTTTCGCCACCTGAGGCGTTAATTTACCTACTAAAATATCGCCCGTCTCCACCCAAGATCCCAGCATCACAATTCCATTTTTGTCTAAATTGCGGAGTAAATGGGCTTCTAGGTGCGATATTTCGTTAGTGATTCTTTCAGGACCTTGGCTTGTCACATGAGTCTGAATTTCATATTTTCGTATGTGAAAAGAAGTATAAATATCTTCATATACTAGACGCTCGCTAATGAGTACCGCATCCTCAAAATTGTAACCTTCCCATGGCATATAAGCTACTAATACGTTTTTGCCCAAAGCGAGTTCGCCACCAACCGTAGCGGCACCATCCGCTAAAATCTGTCCCTTTTTAATGCATTTACCCCGCTGAACCCGGGGAGTTTGATGCATACAAGTATTTTTGTTGGAACGTTGATACATAACTAATGGAATGCTTAGAGTATCCCCATTACCCGATAAAATAATCTTGTCAGTATCGGTAGAAATGATCTTTCCCTCTTGATCGGCTATAGCGGGAACCCCTGAATCTAGAGCCAATTGGCGTTCCAACCCAGTTCCAACAATGCACTTCTCGGAACGCGAAAGCGGAACTGCTTGGCGTTGCATATTAGAACTCATTAAAGCCCGATTCGCGTCATTATGCTCGATAAAAGGAATGAGGGAAGCTCCCATAGAAAAATATTGAAAAGGAAAAATACTTCGAAGATGAACTTGTTCCCATGCAATAGTCAGGAATTCTTGGCGGTATCGAGCCGGAACAACCTGTTCTTCCTGAATACCCTGATTCAAGGCCAAAGAATTTCCTGCCGCTACCATATAATATTCATCTCGACTTGGGGATAAATAAAGCATCTGTGCTTTTTTTGATCTCTCAAATATTTTATAAAATGGACTTTCTAGAGACCCCCAACGACCAATCCTGGCATGAATTGCTAAGGATCCAATAAGTCCAACATTGATTCCTTCAGACGTGTCAATTGGGCAAATGCGTCCATAGTAACTAGGATGGATATCTCGTATCCGAAAATTAGCAGTTCGCCCGGTCAATCCTCCGGGGCCCAAATAACTCAATTTTCTCCCATGAACTATTTGTGTCAATGGATTTGTTCGATCCAAAACTTGAGACAATGGGTGTAATCCGAAAAAGGATTCATAAGTGGTTGTTAATGGAGTCGAAGTTACCAAATTCTGAGGAGTCGGTATCAATTTATGCCTAATTGCTCCGCATATAGTTCCTCTAACTACATTTTCTAAACGAACCAGAGCCAATCCGAATTGATCTTGTAAGAGATCCGCTACAGAACGAATACGCTTATTTTTCAAATGATTCATATCGTCAAGTGTACCCATTCCAAATTTCATTCCAATCAAATGATCCGCAGCTGCCAATATATCTCGCGGTAACAAAAATGTATTGTTCTGAGGTATATTAAGATTCAGTCTCTGGTTCATATTTCGTCGACCAATCCTTCCTAATTCACATCTTTGCTGAAAGAATTTCTTTTGTAATTCCTTACACAAGGATTCAGAAAATACCGGATCCCCGCCTACACAAGAAAATTGTTGATAAAACTCCAAAATGGCATTTTCTTTTGACCCAATTTTTTTTTTTTCCTTATCGGTCAGGAAAGACAAGAAAATTTCAGGGTAGCAAACATTCTCTAGAATTTCTCTTAGATTCGAACCCATAGCTGATGATAGAACTAGAATAGATATTTTCTGTTTCCTACTTACACGAGCCCATATCCTTGCTTTTCTATCAATCTCTAATTCGAACCTCCCCCCCCAATCTGATATTATGGTACCAGTATAGACCGAAATTCCGTTAGGATCCAATTCTGATCGATAATAGATACCGGGGCTTTGCAATATTTGATTGATCACAATTCTGTATATTCCATTTACTATAGAAGTTCCGAGGGAGTTCATTAAAGGAATGTTTCCAATAAAAATTGTTTGTTCTTGCATATCCTTACTGGTTTTCAAAATTAATCCTGCGGATACATATAATTTAGAAGAATATGTGAGTGATTCATATACAGCATCCCTTTCTTTTATCAACGGTTCCACCAATTGATATGTTTCCACAAATAATTGAAATTCAATTTCTTGATCTGTATCTTCAATTTTTGGAAACTTATCAAGTTCTTCTGTTAAGCCCCGATCCATGAACCCACAAAATCCTTCAAATTGTATCTGATTCAACCCAGGTATTGTATACATTTCCCCATTTTCATTCCCGAGCATTTTGAATTTCCCATTTATCAAAAAAATCCCATTCTTTTCTCATTCTTCATCGAATCATATGAATCGATCTAATAATGATGGAATTGAATTTCTATTCTGTTTACTGAATCACATGAAATTTTATCTAACTCCATATACCATATAATATATATGGAATGTATGAAATGCGTATGAACGGAAGAAGAAAAATTATACTCAAATTTTAATTTATATTTATAACAAACAGCTACATAAAAGAATTGATAAATGCCATTTAGCCTTATGGAGTTTTGTATAGAATATCAAAAAAAAAAATAATAATTCAATTTCTACCATTATTATGATATTCCATATTCCAATCCGATTGAATACCAGAAAAATGAAATGAATTCCTGATTTGATCTGTTCGTTGAGATAAAGACAAAATAATCATAAAATATATATCGGGAGAGAGTTGATTTTTCTAGCACTTAATTTTTTCATAGATTCCATTGTTCTGTTCAAAAAATGATTCGCAGAGAAGAGAGATGTTTTTACCCATTTTTTAGTTTTTTATTTTTTAGTAGAATATTTAGAATATGATTGAAGTGCGTACGAAAAGAGGGCTTGTATTTATTAAACATATGCAGATATAGCATTTCTATTTATATATGTCTTTCCTCTTTTCTTTTTATTCCATTATAGCTCTCTAGTGGAGACAACACATGGCGTGCTCTATCAAAAATTCTATTTTTTCTTTAATTTTAATCTATTCAATGAAAAATTGAAACACGATAATTTCTTGCTGATTCCCTATGGACATCATATCTAGATAGATAAAATACCTCATTAGATAACTAGAGCTGTGTAACAACTTATGTTCGGGGGTTTACATAGACTCATAATTGCTGTTATATTATTATAATATAATTTATAATTATATAATTTATAATTGAAATTAAGAAAGTTTTTTTATTGAATTGAAAAATTGAAAAAAAAAATCAATACTAATTAGTTATGTATCCATTTTTATTTTCTTATACCATTAGAGAAAGACAAGTGAAGAAGAATCGTCCATAAATTTGCCGTCAATAGTTAATAGTTAATGGTTCCAATTTTTTTGTCCTGCATTTTTACTTTTGTAACTGAGAATCCACATTTTCTTTTTCAATAGAAAAGAAAAAAGAAAGGGAAAGTTTTTGTTTTTAGATATTGTGTGTCTTGAGATACTATAACCAATTGAAGGTATGGATCCAATCTAAAAATAAAAAGGGGATACTCTCATTTTTTTGTTTGTAGCCTTTTGGCGACATGGCCGAGCGGTAAGGCGGGGGACTGCAAATCCCTTATTCCCCAGTTCAAATCCGGGTGTCGCCTGATCAACAAAAAACGCGAAATCCTATATTCTGTTTTGCTGATATAACTCGACCAATTTTCTCCGGCAAAAACAAGTGTAAGAAAAGGACTCTTGATACTTTCTTGATTATAAACTTGATTATAAACTTCCGGAGGTTTTGTTTTCTAAAGTGTTGTAAATCCTTACGTCTAGGATTCAAGGAAAAACTAGAGTAGTGGAAGGGAATGAGTAAATCTTGATATGGTAGCCCCTCCCCTACTAATAGAGGGGCTACTATCGGAGTCTTGAATTAGATTGGATAACGGGAGTGTTTAATTAACTAATGAATGGTTGTAGAAGGGTTGGAAGATACTTTGTATACAGACTGATGAAAGTCTCTGAGTGTTCAGGCATCCAATCAATATTAGATTGGATGGATAATTGGCTTTTACTTAATAAGGGACACCAAAAGAAAGAAGAAGTCTTATTATTGCTACATGTGAGTAACATTCTTTTGATACTTCCAAAAGTGTTACTGCGTATTTTGCTTGTGCTTAATGGTTCTCGATTTTACTAGAAATCATATAAGAACTTGTTATAAGCGGATTTATTGAAGTGTTTCATCAACGGTGGTGTGTCAGAATTCCCTTTTCCTTTTGACTCTGCACCGGTAATTCCACTATTATTAGTGAACAATAATGGAAAAATTCCTTCCTATTTGTTTCATATTCATAGAAATTAGGGGACATAATACACATGGATATAGTAAGTCTTGCTTGGGCTGCTTTAATGGTAGTCTTTACATTTTCCCTTTCACTCGTAGTATGGGGAAGAAGTGGACTCTAGGGGTACTTCTAATTGGGTTGAGGAATCAAACCGTATCAATTGTTTTCTAGATCGTTTTGCAAAGCCTTTTTAACTATTTTATTAGTCTTCATTTCGAAATTCTTGGATTCTAGTGGAGTAATGTATTCTATGAATAATACCCTTTCAATCAAAATCAAACAAACATTTCAATAATTCCCATGTTCGTATTTCGAAAGTAAAAGGGATACGGATGATAGGCAATTTATTAAAAAAAAAAAAGAATTCTTCCTAAATTTTCTATTTTGATGAACCAGCTCTTACCAGAGTTATATATGGACAATGAGGGACAAGGAACCCCCCCCCCTTTTTTTTTTCTGTATTTGTTTGTTTTTATTTCCTTCCCTCTTTACTGTTACTGTTCAAAGAGAAAAAAAGTAGTTCTTTTATTTAATAAGATCTTGCCTTAGTGTAGTCACATATTGCACACTTACCCCCTGTTTTATTTATTATTTTAGGAATTTTATTTATGCCATGCTTTATTGACTCATTTCATATCATGGATCAAAGAAAAGAAGTTAAATTAAAAATCGGTTCCATGAAATGAAAGAATTAGAAAATCGTAAGACTTGCCTTTCAATTATTTCAGATTGATTGAAATCAACACAAATAAAATAGATCAAGCGAAGAAATAAAATTGAGATACTATGTACATTACATATATTTCATTACATATATTTAATTGATATCGACATGTATGAAGATACATATTGTAGATTCATCTATATTAAGCTTGTATCTTTATACATTACAATAATAGATATGGATAGTATGGTAGAAAGATTCATATTTTTTTTCTACCATACTATCGAGTTTGATAGGATACTGCTGATTCTAGTCCATTCATTTTATTTAATTTATTTAAGACGTGAAATTGGAATCCTTTTTTTCTTAAATCCTTGATAAAAAGTCAAGTTTCATTCAAATTAATCACTTTGACTGACAGTTTTTACGTATATTATAAGTAAAAAGGCGGTAGGAACTAGAATGAACAGCGCTGTAGCAATAAATGCGAGAATATTTACTTCCATAATTTCATTGTTTTTTTTACTTCGCAATAACTCGGGATTTAATCCCATAGAGATGATAAATTTGTCGCTTGTAAATTCAATGCGATGACTTACATTTCAATGACATCGAATCGGATCAATATCATGAATAACAATATCTAAGCTATCAAATCGATTCACCGTCGAGAATTGAATAGTATAACATAGGAAGCTCTTTTATCCACACCGAATACAAAATTGGATTCCTGGCCCAATCAAAAGAATTCCTTTCCTTTATTTCTATATATTCTTTTCCACTCTTTCTTTTCGATAATCTACCGCCTTCCTTGTACAATCATCTGATGATGTATCATCTGACTGCTTTTCCACTTTCACCGTTTACAAATAGTTTACAAATAAACCCCAACAAAAAATGGAAAGGAAAAAATAAATAAAAAAGGCTATCCTTGGGAATGAAATTCTTTCATTTGTATTCCCTTTCACAGAAAATGGAGGGATCAATTGATGTATTTTTTTTTTATTGTATCCGTCGGGACTGACGGGGCTCGAACCCGCAGCTTCCGCCTTGACAGGGCGGTGCTCTGACCAATTGAACTACAATCCCAGGGCAATAAAGAAAAGTGTACAGCATAGATATTCTTATGATTTCATTCAAGCCATTTTCTATTTAAATTTTAGATTCGAATCGCCGTGTTGTAACAAACAAAGGCGCGAGTGATATATTGATATCCATACGGGTATGCGCTTTAGTGAGAGCAACGCGGATTACTAGTTACTAGTAATCCTTTCGTTATTGCCAAATCGATCGATAATCAATTTTAAAATGAAAAAAAAAAAAGAGTCTTTTTTCTTTACTTTACTCTTTCTTTTCATTAAACTTTATACTTAATGATCCTGATATGAATCTAGATCATTATCAAGGTCAGAATTTATGGGAACAAATAAATAGAACAAATAAAAAACAAATAGCGGTAGGGATGGATATATCAGAAAATTGGACTTTTTTTATTCTTCCCTAATTTTTTTGTTTGGCTTTTCTGGAAAACAAAATACAAAAAAATGGGCATTTTATGTTATGGCGGATCAGCGAATTATTGGGCCGAGCTGGATTTGAACCAGCGTAGACATATTGCCAACGAATTTACAGTCCGTCCCCATTAACCGCTCGGGCATCGACCCAGGAAGAATCAATTATAGGTTTATTGATAATCCATGATCAACTTCCTTTCGTAGTACCCTACCCCCAGGGGAAGTCGAATCCCCGCTGCCTCCTTGAAAGAGAGATGTCCTGAACCGCTAGACGATGGGGGCATATTTGCCTGACCGACATCATACTATGCTCATAGTATGAACAGTTTTTTGAAATTGTCAATATAATGGAATGATATGACTAGATCCGAAAGCTTTTTCCATCTTTTATGATTTTCCATTTTTGATTCATGATTTATACTCATAAATCATTCATTTGAATCGCCACTCTATTCTATATAGAAATAAATTAGATATAGAAATAAATTAGATAAATTCAATCTATTATATTATTATATTATATAAATCGATATTATAAAAAGAAACTAGATTATATTAATAATACAAAGTATAAGATCCTTTCGGGAAGTGATTGGTCTGACATAAACATAAAAAGGGGAGTTAAACTTCATTTCTTCCACTTTCATTCTTCATTTCTTCCACTTTCATTCATTGATTCACTCATTATTAAGATTAAGACGAGACAGGCGTATTTCTATCTCACACTAAGCCAGGAAATTAACAAAAAGTAAATCTGGAATTTTGGGAAGAGGGAGCAAGAAGTTATCGAAAATTATGTGTGTTTTTTTTTTTTTCTAAAAATTGGGTTCGGTGGACAAAGCAAATCTCTTCATCACATGTTTCGATAAAATATATTGGATCCATGTCGAATTGCTAAGGTACATCTATTAATCAAATCAAATAAATGAATTTCGTTCTGTTCTGATAAGCCAATTATGAT
>NW_028322939.1:0-40000 GCF_047325235.1 Durio zibethinus | reverse complement strand
CGGTCGGAATAGGCGGGTCAATTCCTTCCCTTAGAACCGTACTTGAGAGTTTCCTACCTCATACGGCTCGGCAGTCAATTCTTTTGGTGTCCCATTTTTTTACCCTACCATATATCCAATTGAATGAGATTTCTCATAGATCCTATCGATTTGTCTCGGGTTAACCAAAAGAGGTTAATTACATGAGTTTCAAACTTTAATTTGGATTAAATTAATAATGAGTTTTATCTTTTCTCCCACCTTCAGAAAAATAAAGCATAGGCGTTTCGGGATTATCGTCCGTTAGATTTTTCTGAAAGGTAACTATCTCGGTTTCATATCATATATAAATTTATATAGAATCCTTGAAAAAGACTTCTTCCTCATAAAAAAGACTTACTGTCTTTGGGATCTGATGCTACACCGCTGCTCAATAACTTAGGGGATCGGCTCTATTACATAAGTTGATTCCTAATTTTTATCTCATATCATGACATAAATAAGCAGTTCTTATTTATTTTTATTGTATCGGCCCAAAACCTCGCTAATTGATCTTTACGGTGCTTCCTCTATCAATTAGATCCTTTATCCATAGAATAAAGTATCTAGGCATATATATTTCTTCATATTTTGACTTCTATGAAGTTTCTTTTTTTTTTTTCTTTTTTTGTTACAGCTGATAAAAATCGTTTTTTGGACGATGCAATATGTAGAAAGCCTATTTTATTTACTAGCGTATTTATTTACTAGCGTATTTGCTCTTTCTTTCCTTTTTTTTTTTATTTCTATAGTGGAGATAGTCGCACGTAATGACAGATCACAGCCATATTATTAAAAGCTTGTGGTAAGAACGGGTTTCGTTCTAGTGCTCGAAAATAATATTCTAAAGCTTTTGTATGTTCTCCGTTACTTGTGTGGATAAGGCCTATGTTATAGAGTATATAACTTCGATCATAGGGATCAATTTCTAGTCGCATAGCTTCATAATAATTCTGTAAGGCTTCCGCATAATTTCCTTCGGATTGAGCCGACATCCGTTACGGTCGTCATTCGATTCAACGAATTCTCCGTTCCAAAACCGTACGTGAGATTTTCACCTCATACGGCTCCTCCTTTATGTGCATAATGAGAATAATCCATGGAATTAAAAAAAAGGTCGAAATATTGTCATTATGAACTGAGCGGGGCTAATGTTTTTACAAGAAATCTCTAGCCAACCCTCTTGCAAAAGATCTTTTCTTACCATCAAGCGTGTTCGTACTAGATAAATAAAGTAAACTCCAACAATTTCTTTGTTCTCAACGCTCCTTAATTTCCAGGAATTAGTCACTTCAACAATCTTCGATGGTTATATGGGTATCCAAAGTACGAACAAGATGGATGTTTGTTGTCCCAACCATTTCTCTTAGTTCCGATCCCGATAAGGAAAGGGAATCCTTTATAACAATAACAAAGTTTTCGTGTTGTTGATTCCTAGATGTAGTGCTTCTTCCTCTATGCCGCCTATTGGTACTAGTGTAGTAGGGTTGACCCACAATACAGACCCATAGGTGTAACCTTTCGCTCAATACTCGAATCAACAATTGAAGCATCTGAGGTTGCATTAATCGGGGATACACGACAGAAGGAATTGCTTTATTTATAAACTTCACCTTCAACAAGCGTAGATTTCTTTTTTTTTTTCAATAGTCTTTTTTTTTTTTTTTCTATTCCGAATCATGTGTCTTTTTCCTAAGACTAAGAGCGGTAAAATAAAAATAAAAAAAAAAATATATATAAAATAATTAAAATATATAAAATAATTATAATTATATAATAATAATCAAATCGCACCATCTCTGTAATAAGTAAATGCCTCTTTTTCTCCTGAAGTTGTCGGAATTATTCGTAATAAGATATTGGCTACGATTGAAAAGGTCTTATCAATAAAATTTCCATTTATCCGCGATCTAGGCATAGGTAGCAATCCATTCTATAACTCTTTTCATTACCCCTTCGTGAGAAAAAAAAAAGGATCTCACAAACAAAGGAAGCGTACAGTACGAAATAACATAAAAGCAGACCCATTCCATAAAAAAAAAAAAAAAAAAGATATAGCCCTCTACTTTACTTCAATTTTTTTGGCAGGAATCAAGAAAAAAAAAAAAAAAGAAATATTTGAATCCTATTTTATTTCATCCAAATTTATTAGTATAAGAATTTATTAGTATAAGAATAAAATATAAAAAGAAAAAAGAATTATTACGATTTCATCGAAGTTGAAGAATCAAAAAATTTATCCTACGGATTAGGATAGATTAGCAAAATTAGAGAAGTTTTGATTAAATTATGATAAAAAGAGGAAAAATAATCGAATAATCGTTCTATGATGAAAATAAAATAACTGCCCTTTTTTGTGTTTTGTGCATAGCAGGTATACAACATATAATCAAATATAAAAATCCCTTAGAGGATTTATGAATTTGTAATAGATTTACAGAGTAAGAGGTTGTTGTTGAGAGATCTAAAACTGGAAAAGAATTTTAGAATTCTTATAGAAATGGGGAATTAGAGTCTAAAGAGAATTATGAACTAAAAATATCCATTAAGCATAGTCTAAAAAAAAAAAACCAATCGATTGATTTGATTCGTTTCAATTCATTGATTTAATCCAGTCCGGTAGAAATATCAGAAAAAAGATGGGAGTGCCTTTTTCGCAAACATGAATAGATATATATGGTATATGTTTATCGTATTATATTATTTATTTTTAACAGCCCCCTCACAAAAAAATTTCTTCGAGTCGGGAGGCTAAAGAAAAAGTGCTGAAAAAAGTGATGAAAAGTTTTCTATTTTTATAGCTAGTTTTCTAGTTAGAATTGATATTGTTCGTACCTCTCGAACAATCTAATATGAATAACTCGCTATTCGCTCGGGTTATCGGCCATAATAATTATGTAGGAGAGATGGCCGAGTGGTTCAAGGCGTAGCATTGGAACTGCTATGTAGACTTTTGTTTACCGAGGGTTCGAATCCCTCTCTTTCCGCACCTTCACCTAATTCGCCAATGTAACTGACTACAATGTATCAAATCAAATAAGAACAGATACTAAAGAGTTAGACCCTTCTTTGATATAGATTCTCTATTCCCAATTTCTTTTTAATACGGAATACGTAAAATAGCGTACAGGGGATGAAAATCTACCTACGGATCTATCATACATGAATAGGAGAAAAATAAAATTTCCGAATCAAATCCCTTACCCTGTCTTCCTTTACTTAACCTTAACTCAGGTGAAAAGGGAGCAGAACCCTTGTTTTGTTATTTTAGTTAGGTTTAAGTCTGACGAGAATAATATTCTACGACAAGCAATTCATTTATTTTCAAACCGACCCATTTCCTATCTATTATTTGATTGACTAATCCTTTATATTGTAATGTGTGAAGGGTCAAATGCTTTGGTAATTCCTCATGGGTGGATGAATCAAGATAATTTTGAATCAGAGTTCTAGATTTTTGTTCATCCCTCGCTGAAATAATATCTCGGGGTTTGCAGCGATAACTTGGTATATCTACTGTACGACCATTAACTAAAATATGTCTATGGTTAACTAATTGGCGGGCTTGAGGAATAGTTGAAGCCATACCTAATCGAAAAAGGATGTTATCCAAACGCATTTCAAGTAATTGTAGTAAAACCTGACCTGTTGACCCTTTTGCTTTTCTGGCAATACGAACGTATTTAAGTAATTGTCGTTCTGTAAGGCCATAATGAAAACGCAATTTTTGTTTTTCTTCTAAACGAATACGATATTGAGATTTTTTACCGGAGCGCGATCGGTTTCTAAGATCGCTTCCGGCTCTAGGACTTTTACTAGTTAGTCCCGGTAAAGCCCCCAGACGGCGTATTTTTTTGAAACGAGGCCCTCGGTAACGCGACATAAAGACTCCTTATTAATTTGAATTTTATTGAAATTTCATAAACCTAAATTAAAACTGAACTAAATGAAGCGAAATCGACTGAAGGATTGTACTACAAATATTAATGAGATGAATTGGATCAATATCCATACTTTTTTGTATTGTATATAATGTATATTGTATATAATGTATACAAAAAATAGAAATTAAAATAAAATATATATAATATATAAATATATTAAATATAAAATATATATTAAATATAAAATATAAAAATTAAAATCTAAAAATTAAACCAAAAAAAGTTTCCTTTTTTTTTTTCTTGATTTATTCTGCAAAGATCTAACTCCTCCAATTTTATTCCTAATTGAAAGTTTCTACGACATAATAAACGGATCGTTGACCTTTGGAAAGAAAAGGGGAAAAAGCTTTTTCAATGTTCTTTGATTTCAAAAAAACATTATCAATCATGTAAAAAAGTAAAAAAGCAAACAAATAGAGAAAGCCGGCTATCGGAATCGAACCGATGACCATCGCATTACAAATGCGATGCTCTAACCTCTGAGCTAAGCGGGCTCAAATAATAGAAATTTTGTATCCATAGGAATTCAGCAAACTATTACGATCTTATCTATTAACTATCTATTAGTTATTCATAATTACTATGAATTATTAATATGAATTATAGACTAGAATTTAGAAAAACTAGAATTTTAAATTTTAAATGCCATATTTATGCCATACATAATTTATGCCATATTTAATATAATCATATTTAATATAATGATATATAATAATATATAATAATATATAATAATGGTAGATTCAATCTAATATTCAATCTAATATTGATAGAATATAATAATTAAGAATAGAATAATATAATTCTATTTGATTATATTTTAATCATTCTATTTGATTATATTTTAATCATATTAAAAATGATATTTTAATTTAATCATATTTTAATTTAATCATATTAATATTTAATAACATTATATTTAATAATATTAAATTATAATAATATTATTATAATTTAATTCTAATTTTATTATAATTATAAAAATTATAAAAATAAATTATAAATATATTTATAATTTTTATAATTATTTATTATTTATCTCTATATTATATATTTTTATTTTATATTTATTTTATTATATGTTATCTTTATTCTATTAGTCTATTCTATTTAGTATTCTATTCTATTTAGTATTATATTCTATTTAGTATTATATATATAATTTAGTATTATATATATATTAGTATAATATTAGTATACTAAGTATAATATTACTATATTTTTTATTTTATATTTTTAGTATTTTTTAGTATATTTTTAGTATATTTTACATTTAAATTATATATAATTTTTTTTTTTTATATAGATATAGATATAGATTTAATTTAATAGATAGATTTAATTTTAATATAGATAGATAGATTTAATATAGATTTAATTTATTTATATTTAATATTTATTTATATTTAATATAGATTTAATATATATTTAATTTATTTATATTTAGTTTAGAATTATAAATAGAGTCTAATAATTAGATAATTATAGTGAAAATATTTTTATGCATTTATATATAATTTATATTTATATATAATTTATATATATATTATCATTATATAAATGATACGTTATAAGTCTAAATAATTAGAATGAAACTTTGTTTTTTAGACTAACTAATTCGAATTATCTTCGAAGTCGAAATAGAAATGAATGGAATAATTAGTTCTAGCTATTATGCTATTATACTAGAAAATAAATAATTAATAATGAATAAATTTTAAAATGAATAAATTTTAATAATGAATAAATTCAATTTTCATTTTTATTTTTATTTTTTTAGTTATCTTATTATGGTTATATAGGATAGTCTAATAAAAGAATAAGAATAAAAATAAAATTAAAGAAAAAAGAAAAGATGCAACCCATAGAAATGAAATCCAGATCATAATGAGAGATGAGAGACTCCTTTCTTTTGTTTTCATTCATAAAGGCGGAAGCTAAGACGAAAAAAAAAAAAAAAATCGACCGTTCGAGTAAATTGCCTGAGAAAACTGAGAGTAAGGGGGGCATATATATGTTATGGAATATCCATCTATATTGAATTGCGAATACAGAAATGATAAAATATTTTCTGATTGGACCAAATAAATACGGGTCTCCGATAGAGACGAAAGAAGATAAACAAACAAGAAATAAAATAGGTAAAGACCCTTCGATATAAGAATCAGTATCTATATCTACTAAATTCAATACTAAATTCAACGGTTTTCGCATAAAAAGAAAGAAAATAAATAAATGAAAGAAAGGGGAAAGGAAGGGAAGGAGAAAGGGGGAAGGAAGTGCATCCTAATGAGATCCTAATCTCAAGACACAAAGGGGATATGGCGAAATTGGTAGACGCTACGGACTTAATTGGATTGGATTGAGCCTTGGTATGGAAACCTACTAAGTGATAACTTTCAAATTCAGAGAAACCCCGGAATGAAAAATGGGCAATCCTGAGCCAAATCCTATTATTTTACGAAAATAAACAAAGGTTCAACAAGCGAGAATAATAAAAAAGGGATAGGTGCAGAGACTCAATGGAAGCTATTCTAACAAATGGGGTTGACTGTTGGTAAAGGAATCCTTATATCGAAACTCCAGAAAGGATGCAAGATATACCTATATAAAATATAAAATAAATAGGTATACTAATGAAAAACCAAAAAAGACGACTCGAACCCGTATTTTTTTTATTTATATGCAAAATCAATTTATATGAAAAATAAAAAGAATTGTTGTGAATCGATTCCAAGTTGAAGAAAGAATCGAATAGAATATTCATTAATCAAATCATTCACTCCATAGTCTGATAAATCTTTTGAAAAACTGATTAATCGGACGAGAATAAAGATAGAGTCCCGTTCTACATGTCAATATCAATACCGACAACAATGAAATTTATAGTAAGAGGAAAATCCGTCGACTTTAAAAATCGTGAGGGTTCAAGTCCCTCTATCCCCAACCCCAAAAAGCCCGTTTGCTATCTATTTATTTTATCCTACCCTTTTTGTTAGTGGTTCAAAGTTCCTTATGTTTCTCATTCATCCTATTCTTTTCCATTTTACAAGCGTATCCTAGCAGAATTTTGTTCTCTTATCACAAGTCTTGTGATATGATATATTGTGATATATATATGATATACGTACAAATCAACACCCTTGAGCAAGGAATACCTATTTGAATGATTCATAATCCATATCATTACTCATACTGAAATTTACAAAGTCTTCCTTTTAAAGATCCAAGAAATTCCCCTTTTAATTTAATACTTTTTCGTTTTTTTTTTTGTTTTCATTTTTAAGTGACATAGACCCAAGTCATCTAGTATTATGAGGATAATGCGTCGGTAATGGTCGGGATAGCTCAGTTGGTAGAGCAGAGGACTGAAAATCCTCGTGTCACCAGTTCAAATCTGGTTCTCGGCGTATGATTAATTTGTATGAGTATCTACTCTACAAATTAATTGATATAGATCGACATAATACATACTTATCTAGCTAGCTATCTGGAAGTAAACCCTCTCTTTATTTATTTTTTTTTTTTTTTTTGTTTCTATTTTTTAGATGAGCAAAGAGTCTATTATAATTATAATGTAGTCAAAAAAAATAAATAATGTAGTAAAAGAAAAAAATTTCATTATCTTTCCTCTTCTTTTTTATTTGTTCACGCTGTGGCTCCTCACATTCAAAAAGAATGTTAATACTTCATACATATTTAATTAAAAAAAAAGATTAAAATAGTTGGTTGAAAGGCCCAACCAAAAGTCTGGTCTAGAGGAGTTCAAGGATAGAAATAACCAAGACTCATCTCAGCTACAGTACAAATAGAATCCGATTCCCTTTCATTTATTTATTTGTATTCTCTTTCATATTCCATTTCTTCATTCCTTTCTATGTGACTCTCTAGAGTTCATCTAAGTGATGTGCGCGATACAAAGTTCACGGTATAGAACCCTTGTTGTTCATCCTATTGTCTCGGCTCGTCCGAAATAAAATAAAAAGGTATCTTCAAAAATCGAGAATTTCAATGATGTATTGTCTTTTATTTCTTTTTATTTATTAGCCTATCCATAAGAATACGAATGAAACCTCAATTCCTCCGTTTGAGCTAGAAGAGAATGTACAAATATTCCTTGAATATTTGAAGTTGTAATTAGTTTCTTATCATTCAATGAGCGTCTTGTATTTCATAAAAATTGGGGGCAATGTAATCCTTACGTAAAGGCCACCCTATCCAACTTTCGGGCATTAAGATACGTTTCAGTCGTGGATGATTCTCATAAGAGATTCCCAACATGTCATAAGATTCTCGTTCTTGAAAATCCGCACTTTTCCAAACCCAGAAAACAGACGGAATTCTAGGGTTACTCCTTGGAGCAAATACTTTTATACATACTTCTTCCGGTTGATCTACACCATACTCTATTCTCGTAAGATGATACACACTGGCTAACAGTCCGCCTGGTGCTACATCATAAGCACATTGGGAACGTAGATAATTGTAACCATATACATATAAAATAACAGCAATGGAATGCCAATCCTCGGGCTTTATTTGTAAAGTCTCTATTCCTTGGTAATCGAAGCCCAAAGATCTATGAACTAGCCCGTGTTTGACTAGCCAAACAGACAAACGGCCCTGCATCTTTTTTATCTCTCCCGCACTTTTCTTTTTTATTTGTAATTTGTATAAGATAAGTATTTCACATTTACGATGAAATCGAATTTATGAAGATTAATTCGTTGTTTGTTATTCTGTTTCTGAATCCTACCTAATTCACTAATTCGTGGGAAGATATTGAACTTTTGTAGTTGAAAAATGTTTCAGGAGGAATCTCTGAAGTAGATGGTGGTTGATAGAGTAATCCTTGATTATAATTTCCAGTATGAGTACTGCGTACAAGACAAAACTTGTGATTGGTAGTAAAACACCGATCCCCCTGTTGAGATCTAATTCGATCTTCATAGATTTCGCGAGATATTTTCTTACGAAGTTTTGTTATAGCATCTATAACTGCCTCGGGTTTAGGGGGACAGCCCGGCAAATAGACATCCACAGGAATTAGCTTATCGACTCCCCGAACAGTACTATAAGAATCAGTACTGAACATCCCTCCTGTAATTGTACACGCGCCCATAGCAATAACATATTTAGGTTCGGGCATTTGTTCATATAATCTCACTAAAGAGGGAGCCATTTTCATTGTTACTGTTCCAGCTGTTAAAATTAGGTCCGCTTGTCTAGGACTCGATCTTGGGACCAGCCCATAACGATCAAAGTCGAATCGTGAGCCTATTAATGAAGCAAATTCAATGAAGCAACAACTGGTACCATAAAGAAGCGGCCATAAACTGGAGAGTCTTGACCAATTTGAAAGATCATTTAATGTAGTTGAAATAACTGAGTTTTGGGTTGTTCGATCAAGTAAGGGAAATTCAATGGAATTCATACTCAATGTTATTATTATTTTTACTTTTTTCTTTCTTTTTATTATCTGAATATTCAGGAACTAAGACCATTCCAATGCTCCTTTTCGCCATGCATAAACTGAACCAACAATTAGGATAAGCACGAAAATTAAAGCTTCTATGAATACGGGTACCCCCAATACATCGAAACTCATTGCCCATGGATAAAGAAAAACCGTTTCAACATCAAAAACAACAAAAACTAGAGCAAACATATAATAACGGATTCGAAATTGTAACCAAGCATCGCCCATTGGTTCTATACCCGATTCATAACTAGAAAGTTTTTCTGGACCCTTTCTAATCGGGGCTAAAACTCCAGAAATTAGAAATGCCAAAATAGGAATAGCACTTGATATTATTAGAAATGCCCAGAAAATATCATATTCGTAAAGCAGAAACATAGACGAACTCCTATGAATGTGAAAAATAGACCGGATTAGTCGATTCGACCTGGAATTCATTGTCAAGTCATCCACAACTGTTTGTTTAGTCAAACCAACAATTCAGTTTGATCGAATCGTCTAGTTTCGTTTGTTTGCTGTTGCGTTTTAAGATTTATTGATTGGAATTAATCCTATTTACATTTCACTTATTTCGATTTAATTTCGATATAGTACTAATTTGTATTCGATATAGTACTAATTTGTATAGTAATAGTATAAATAGATATTTATACTATTACATTTATACTATTACATAGATATTTATACTATTACTATATAGTATAGTAGAATACTATACAAATCCAAAACAAGTAAAACTTTTTTGTTTTCACTTCATTTCGTATTTTTCTAAATAAAAGGAATTCTAATATATAACTAATATCTAATATGTATTAGAAATAAAAAAAAAAAAAAAAAACCTTTTCTCTTTTCTATTATCTTATTATCTATTATATATATAGAATATATATAGAATATAGAATAAATTTATATATATATTATATAGTATATTATATAGTTATATATAGAATATAGAATAAATTTATATATAGTTATATATAGAATACATTTTTTATTTTCTATCTATATTTTATAGATATTATATCTTTTTATAGATATTATCTATATATATATTATCTATATATATATATTTAATATATATTATATATATTTATGAGATTCTGTTGAAATGCGCTTTTGTTTTCAGTTTCTGAGCGATCTCCCTGTGAGCGAGCTTATGGGAATGATTTTAACCAAGCAACTGGAAGCGACCAGTTCCAATCAACAAAGAATACAATAATTAGGAAAAAAACTATACAACTTTTTTTATTTGTATTTGGATATTCTTTATTGTTTTAGTTTGCTTTAGTTTTAAGAATATTATTTTCATTTCATTTTTATTAATTTAATAAATATTTTTTTATTAATTTAATAAATATTTTAAATTAATAAAATATAAAAATTAATAAAATATAAAAATTAATAAAATATAAAAATTAATAAAATATAAAATAAAAATATAAAATATAGGGCTATACGGACTCGAACCGTAGACCTTCTCGGTAAAACAGATCGAACTGATTATTATCAAAATGATTCGACCTATTTCAAAGACCCAACATGCATTTTTTTGCATTGGGCTCTTTCATTAACTGATAGAAATATCAGTTAGTCTACCATATATATATTTTTTCTCTTAGAAAAAAAAGGAAGATGGTTCCATGTGCTCTGATTCATTACTGATACAGGAGCACTACCAAAGTGTTTCAAAGAAGGGAAAGTTTATCTTGACGTAGGTCTGCTTCTGGCCTAGATCAACCTAAGTTAAATGAAGTCTCTATCATCCTGATTAAAAAATCAAAGATGAAACTTCATACACCTTAAGATTCATAGGACGAAAAGAGAATTTTTGAGGTCCTTATACTCATTATGCCTAGCATTGAATAGACTGGGTATTCGCCCTATCAATATCTCAAATCAATGATAGGTTCGATTCGGATCCTGCTCCTGCCTAAACGGCACCCGAATCGAACCAAACCATTTGTCAGGCTATTGTTCTCTTGTTTTGTTCCTTCAAAGTAATGGAGTAAGACATCGATTTCTCAAAAGGATCAATTTTTTTTGATTGCATGATAGACTCCCCTGAAAAACATTGGCGCGCGTGTAAACGAGGTGCTCTACCTAACTGAGCTATAGCCCTTGTGTTTGTGATACATATTTTATCATATTATTTAGATAATTTCTTGTCAAGATGAATATTACATGATCCAACATCATAATCATACCTTTTTGGTCGGTTTGATTGGTATTGCTTAGAAGTAATATCGGATTTATAATCCATCGATGTGATAGGTCCCTTTTCTTTCTCTTTATGATTCCTTATGATAATAAATGACCTACTTAACTCAGTGGTTAGAGTATTGCTTTCATACGGCGGGAGTCATTGGTTCAAATCCAATAGTAGGTAGAACTTATTAGATACCATTGATCCCGGTGTCTAATAAGTTTTTCTACCCACCTTCTTTTATTGATTTTCTATCTTTTTCATCCTATTCTATTTCCGTTTTCAATTTTCAAATTTTTCGTTAGATCAAATTTCACTATTTCACTTTTGATTGTATTTGATTCTATTTAATCAGCAGAATAAAAATGGGATGTAGAAACGAAAGTTCTGTTTATACGGAAATTCTTTCGATTAACCAACTAGTTACGAAATCGCGTTGATAGCCTTTACTCGTGTCCTAGCCCATCTGAGAGCTAGATTTGCCTCAATTGTTTGCCTCTTGCCTTCAGCTTTCCTCAAGTTAGCTTCCGCTATTTCAAGAGCTTGCTGAGCTTCTTGTGGATCAATGTCACTACCCTTTTCCGCATCCTTTCCAAAAATAGTGATTTCATTATTGACTATTCTAGCAAAACCACCCATCAGAGCCATCGTTAACCATTGGTCGTTAAGGCGTATTCTCAAAATACCTATATCTACAACTGTGGCAATAGGCGCGTGATTTGGTAATACGCCAATTTGTCCGCTATTAGTAGATAAAATGATTTCTTTCACTTCTGAATCCCAAACAATTCGATTATGGGTGAGTACGCAAAGATTTAAGGTCATTTATTCAATTTGCTCTCCATTTCTAAGTTCGTAGCCTTCGCAGTAGCTTCATCGATGTTACCTACCAAATAAAAGGCCTGTTCAGGAAGACCGTCTAATTCTCCGGAAAGGATCAATTGAAATCCTCTAATTGTTTCTGCTAGGCCAACATATTTCCCCGGGGAACCAGTAAATACTTCCGCTACGAAAAAGGGTTGTGATAAGAAACGCTCAATTTTTCGCGCTCTTGCTACGGTTAAGCGATCCTCTTCGGACACTTCGTCCAACCCCAGGATAGCTATAATGTCCTGAAGTTCTTTGTAACGTTGTAAGGTTTGCTTAACCCTTTGCGCAGTTTCATAATGTTCCTTTCCAACGATTCGAGGTTGGAGCATAGTTGACGTTGAGTCTAAAGGATCTACCGCTGGATAGATACCTTTGGCAGCTAATCCTCTTGATAGTACGGTAGTAGCATCTAAATGCGCAAATGTTGTGGCAGGGGCAGGGTCGGTCAAATCATCCGCGGGTACATAAACTGCTTGAATAGAAGTTATGGATCCCTCCTTGGTAGAAGTAATTCTTTCTTGTAAAGAACCCATTTCGGTACTAAGGGTGGGTTGATAACCCACAGCGGAAGGCATTCTACCCAATAAGGCAGATACTTCGGATCCCGCTTGGACAAAACGGAAGATATTGTCTATAAATAGAAGTACGTTTTGTTTATTAACATCTCGGAAATATTCCGCCATAGTTAGGGCAGTCAACCCAACTCTCATACGAGCTCCTGGCGGTTCATTCATCTGACCGTAGACTAAAGCCACTTTTGATTCCGCAAGATTTTGTTCATTAATTACTCCAGATTCTTTCATTTCCATGTAAAGATCATTTCCTTCACGAGTACGTTCACCTACTCCGCCAAATACGGATACACCCCCATGAGCTTTGGCAATGTTGTTGATCAATTCCATAATGAGTACTGTTTTACCTACCCCAGCTCCCCCAAATAGTCCGATTTTTCCTCCACGACGATAAGGAGCTAAAAGATCGACTACTTTAATTCCTGTTTCAAAAATAGATAATTTTGTATCTAATTGTATGAAAGCGGGCGCAGGTTTATGAATAGGGGATGTTGTGCGAGTATCTACAGGACCTAAATTATCAACGGGCTCCCCAAGCACGTTAAAAATTCGTCCTAGGGTCGCTCCGCCGACTGGAACACTTAGAGGAGCTCCCGTGTTAATCACTTCCATTCCTCTCATTAGACCATCTGTAGCGCTCATAGCTACAGCTCTAACTCGATTGTTTCCTAATAATTGCTGTACCTCACAAGTTACATTAATTTGTTGACCGATGGTATCTCGACCCTTAACTACCAAAGCGTTGTAAATATTAGGCATCTTGCCCGGGGGAAAGGCTACATCCAGTACTGGACCGATGATTTGAGAAATACGTCCCAGATTTTCTTTTTCAAGCGTGGAAACTCCAGGAACAGAAGTAGTAGGATTTATTCTCATAATAAAATAAAGTGAAATATGTCAATTTTTTTTTTCGAAAATTTTCTAATAAAAAAAATCTTCGACAGCAAGTTGATCGGTTAATTCAATAAGAAATGGGGATTAGCACTCGATTTCGTTGGTACCATCCAATTGAATGCAATTCAATTGGATTGTTTCCTTATTCAATGAAGGAATTTTTAAGTTCAACCAACCTATTTGCAAAATATCAAGTGGATAAATAAATAACAATTTTGAGAGAGTCTTTCATTTGTCTATCATTGTCTTTCATTTGTCTATCATTATAGGCAATACCATCCATATTATCTATGGAATTCGAACCCGAACTCTATTTACGATTCCTTATTTCTATCTCATTAGCCCTTATTTCATTTCGTATTTTATTTTAGCATATCGATTTTTTTTTACGTCCAACCTATCCCCCCTTTTTCCATCTATATTCCTTTTTTTTCATTTCATAAACGAATTACGCATATTTTCACATCTAGGATTTACATATACAACATATATTACTGTCAAGAGTGAATTTCTTATTCTTTCTTATTTCTTATTATTGAATTTATATTATTTCTTATTTTATATTATTTCTTATTATCTTATTATCTTATTATTGATTATTATTGACTATTGACTTATTATTGAATTTATATTATTATAGTATTATCTTATTATTGACTATTGACTTATTATTGAATTTATATATTTTATATTTAATTTATATATTTTATATATATATTTTATATTTATAATTCTAATTATAATTATATATTTATAATATTTCTATTTCATTTATTTCATTTTCATTTCGATTCAAAAAAAAAGTAAGGAATTCTAAACTTGAAAAACACGGATTGGGTTGCGCCATACATATGAAAGAATATAGAATATGAAAGAATATAGAATAATGATGTATTTGGCGAATCAAATACCATGGTCTAATAAGGAACCTTTCGGATTAGTTGATAATTTTTTGAAAGATTTCTTCGAAAAGGTTTCATTAACTCCTAATTTATGCCGAGCAGACCTTGTTGTTGCGAAAATTTTCAATTCATGAGTTGTAGGGAGGGGCTTATGTCACCACAAACAGAGACTAAAGCAAGTGTTGGATTCAAAGCTGGTGTTAAAGAGTATAAATTGACTTATTATACTCCTGAATATGAAGTCAAAGATACTGATATCTTGGCAGCCTTCCGAGTAACTCCTCAACCCGGAGTTCCGCCCGAGGAAGCAGGGGCAGCAGTAGCTGCTGAATCTTCTACTGGTACATGGACAACCGTGTGGACCGATGGGCTTACCAGCCTTGATCGTTACAAAGGGCGATGCTACCACATTGAGCCCGTTGCTGGAGAAGAAAATCAATATATATGTTATGTAGCTTACCCCTTAGACCTTTTTGAAGAAGGTTCTGTTACTAACATGTTTACTTCCATTGTGGGTAATGTATTTGGGTTCAAAGCCCTGCGCGCTCTACGTCTAGAGGATCTGCGAATCCCTCCTTCTTATACTAAAACTTTCCAAGGCCCGCCTCATGGCATCCAGGTTGAAAGAGATAAATTGAACAAGTACGGTCGCCCCCTATTAGGATGTACTATTAAACCTAAATTGGGGTTATCCGCTAAGAACTACGGTAGAGCAGTTTATGAATGTCTACGTGGTGGACTTGATTTTACCAAAGATGATGAGAATGTGAACTCCCAACCATTTATGCGTTGGAGAGACCGTTTCTTATTTTGTGCCGAAGCAATTTTTAAAGCACAGGCTGAAACAGGTGAAATCAAAGGGCATTACTTGAATGCTACTGCGGGTACATGTGAAGAAATGATTAAAAGGGCCATATTTGCCAGAGAATTGGGAGCTCCCATCGTAATGCATGACTACTTAACAGGTGGGTTCACTGCAAATACTAGCTTGGCTCATTATTGCCGAGATAATGGTCTACTTCTTCACATCCATCGCGCAATGCACGCAGTTATTGATAGACAGAAGAATCATGGTATGCACTTTCGTGTACTAGCTAAAGCTTTACGTCTGTCTGGTGGAGATCATATTCACGCTGGTACAGTAGTAGGTAAACTTGAAGGAGAAAGGGACATAACTTTGGGCTTTGTTGATTTACTACGTGATGATTTTATTGAAAAAGATCGAAGCCGTGGTATTTATTTCACTCAAGATTGGGTTTCTATACCAGGTGTTCTGCCCGTAGCTTCGGGGGGTATTCACGTTTGGCATATGCCTGCTTTGACCGAGATCTTTGGAGATGATTCCGTACTACAATTCGGTGGAGGAACTTTAGGACACCCTTGGGGAAATGCACCGGGTGCCGTAGCTAATCGAGTAGCTTTAGAAGCATGTGTAAAAGCTCGTAATGAGGGACGTGACCTTGCCCGCCAGGGTAATGAAATTATCCGCGAGGCTGGCAAATGGAGTATGGAACTAGCTGCTGCTTGTGAAGTATGGAAGGAGATCAAATTTGAATTCGAAGCAATGGATACTTTAGATAAATAAAATTTGAATTCGAAGCAATGGATACTTTGTAATCCAGTAATTACTGTTGGTTTGTTGAATTGCAATTAAACTCGGCCCAATCTTTTACTAAAAGGATTGAGCCGATCCTAAAGATTGGTGTATTCTTTTCTATCCTATTCGTTCCGTGTTGGAATAGAAACTTATTGTATTAGTAGACGAGATTTTATTGTATTAGTAGACGATATTTTACGAAAAAGGTTCTTGATAGGAGAAAAATTTCTTTTTTCAATTTTTTCAGTGCGAATTTTACACAACATAGGGAAATCGCTATTTCTAATTGAAAATTTATATTTATAATTGAAAAGAAAAAAGTAAAGTATCATATATCATATATAATGAACTGATACTCCAGGTTCTCACAAACGAGAATCCTTTACTTCAATATTCACTCATTATTAGTTTAATGATTGTATCCATTATGCGTATTCCGATAGGAAATAAATGATTTTTTTTTTTTCATCAAATGACTATTCATCTATTATACTTTACATCTAAATAGAGGCAAGAAAACTCTATGGAAAAATTATGGTTCAATTTTATCTTGTCTAAGGGGGAATTAGAATACAGATGTGGGCTAAGTAAATCAATGGATAGCCTTGGTCCTATTGAAAATACTAGTGTAAACGAAGACCCGGTTAGAAATGATATGGATAAAAACATTCATGGTTGTAGTGACAGCTCTAGTTATTACAGTAAGGTTGATCATTTAGTTGGCGTCAAAGACATTCGGAATTTCATTTCTGATGACACCCGAATTAGGGTTTTAATTAGGGATAGTAATCAGGATAATGATAGTAATCAGGATAATTATTCTCTATATTTTAATAGTGAAAATCAAATTTTTGAGATTGACAATGACGATCCCCACTATGATTTTAACTTGTATGATACTAACTATAGTTGGAATAATCACATTAAGAGTTGTATTAACTCTTATCTTCGTTCTCAAACCTGTATTGATAGTTCCATTTTAAGTGGTAGTGACAATTACAATGATAGTTATATTTATAATTGCATTTGTGGTTACATTTGTGTTGAAGGTGGAAATAGTAGTGAAGACAATGGTTTAACTCTAAAAGAAAGTTGCGCAAATGGTAATGATTTAACTCTAAAAGAAAGTTGCGCAAATGGTAATGATTTAACTCTAAAAGAAAGTTGCGCAAATGGTAATGATTTAACTCTAAAAGAAAGTTGCGCAAATGGTAATGATTTAACTCTAAAAGAAAGTTGCGCAAATGGTAATGATTTAACTCTAAAAGAAAGTTGCGCAATATGGTAATGATTTAACTCTAAAAGAAAGTTGCGCAAATGGTAATGATTTAGAAAGGCCTAAAGATTTCAAGCATTTGTGGGTTCTATGCGAAAATGAAGATTGTTATGGATTAAATTATAAGAAATTTCTTAAGCCAAAAATGAATATTTGTGAATACTGTGGATATCATTTGAAAATGAGTAGTTCAGATAGAATCGAACTTTCGATTGATCCAGGTACTTGGGATCCTATGGATGAAGACATGATCTCTCTGGATCCCATTGAATTTCAGTATGACGAAGATGGTATTGATTATGATCCATTTCAGTCTGACGAAGATGGTATTGATTATGATCCATTTCAGTCTGACGAAGATGGTTCTGACGAAGCTGACGAAGATGGTTCTGACGAAGCTGACGAAGATGGTTCTGACGAAGCTGACGAAGATGGTTCTGACGAAGCTGACGAAGATGGTTCTGACGAAGCTGACGAAGATGGTTCTGACGAAGCTGACGAAGATGGTTCTGACGAAGATGGTATTGATTATGATCCATTTCAGTCTGACCAAGAAGAGCCTTATATGGATGGTATTGATTCTGATCCATTTCAGTATGACGAAGATAAAGTTCAGTATGACGAAGATAAAGTTCAGTATGACAAAGATAAAGTTCAGTTTGACAAAGATAAAGTTCAGTATGACAAAGATAAAGTTCAGTTTAACAAAGATAAAGATGGTATTAATTATGATCCATTTCAGTTTAACAAAGATAAAGATGGTCTTGATTCTGATCCATTTCAGTATGACGAAGATAAAGTTCAGTATGACAAAGATAAAGTTCAGTTTGACAAAGATAAAGTTCAGTTTGACAAAGATAAAGTTCAGTTTGACAAAGATAAAGATAAAGATGGTATTGATTATGATCCATTTCAGTTTGACAAAGATAAAGATGGTATTGATTCTGATCCATTTCAGTATGACGAAGATGGTATTGATTCTTATCCGTTTGAGTATGACGAAGATGGTATTGATTCTGATCCGTTTGAGTATGACGAAGAGCCCTATAAAGATCGTCTTGATTCTTATCAAAGAGAGACAGGATTAACTGAGGCTATTCAAACAGGTACGGGTCAACTAAACGGTATTCCTATAGCAATCGGGGTTATGGATTTTCAGTTTATGGGGGGTAGTATGGGATCCGCAGTAGGCGAGAAAATCACCCGTTTGATCGAATATGCTACCAATAATTTTTTGCCTCTTATTCTAGTGTGTGCTTCCGGAGGAGCACGCATGCAAGAAGGAAGTTTGAGCTTGATGCAAATGGCTAAAATATCTTCTGCTTTATATGATTATCAATCAAATAAAAAGTTATTTTATGTATCAATTCTTACATCTCCTACTACTGGTGGAGTGACCGCGAGTTTTGGTATGTTGGGGGATATCATTATTGCTGAACCCAATGCCTATATTGCATTTGCGGGTAAAAGAGTAATTGAGCAAACATTGAATATAACAGTACCTGAAGGTTCACAGGAGGCTGAATATTTATTCCATAAGGGTTTATTCGATCCAATCGTACCACGTAATCCTTTAAAGGGTGTTCTGAGTGAGTTATTTCAGTTCCACGGTTTTTTTCCTTTGAATCAAAATTCAATCAAGTAGAGTCTTAAGTTAAATTATTTTCTTTGTAGTGAAAAGGCAGTTAGTTAGTTTATCAGAATCAAAGTCAAAGCCCGCATAATGGGCTTTGACTTTGTGACATAAAATGGAATTGTCGAAAAACGAATTTTATCTTGCTCTATTGCGTATGTTTATATAATTCAAATATAGAAAAAATATAAATATAGAGTTTTGCATCTTTCTATATCTCCCGAGAATTCTATTTTTACTAAAAATCCCTGTTCTTGGATCGGATTCTAACGAATCGAATCTTTCGACAATTTGTAATAAACTCTTTCTCAATTTGTAATAAACTCTTTCTTTATTAAATTCAAATTAGAAATTAAAATTAGAAGACAAGAACAATAGAATAATAATAATAAGAAAAGTAGGAATAAAGTAAGATAATAAAGAAAGTGGATTATCTTATCATACACCTATTTTATTTCATTTAGAAAGATGGGCAAGTCCCTTTATTTAATTCTACATTCCTTGCACTTATTAGATAAGATATATATATTAGATATATATACTCGCTTAGATATACTTAGTATTTAGATATACTTAGTATTTAGATATACTTAGTATAATATTTAGATATACTTAGTATTTAGATATACTTAGTATAATATTTAGATATACTTAGTATTTCGATATACTTAGTATAATATTTAGATATACTTAGTATAATATACGAATTATAATATAATTATTATAAGATATATTTATAACTAACTTTATAACTAACAATATAACAATAACAGGTACGAATATTAAATTGAGGTACCCATTTTATGACAATTCCCTCTATTTTTGTGCCTTTAGTAGGCCTAGTATTTCCGGCAATTGCAATGGCTTCTTTATCTTTGTATGTTCAAAAAACTAAGATTTTTTAGATTCGATGGGGCCAAGGCCAAGACCAAATCTTATCTATTTTTTTTTTCACGACTTAGATGCCACGGATATCTATTTAGTAGAATATTGTATAACATCCATCCGGCTTCCCCGAACATAAATGAAAAAGCTCCTCTTATGCATACGTAAACATGATATAGGGGGTAAATGAATTATAGCAAGTGGATCGGTACCGGACGAATGTATGAAATTAAAGTCTATATATCTAGTAGATCTGTATAGGGGATCATATAAAGGGGATGATTTTAGATCTAAGCAATTTGATGAATTACTTCTAAAAGTTCATATCAAAATAGCACTAGTTGATGAGAGTTACTTCGGAAACAAAAAAAGTAAAGTCAAATTTTTTTGCTTATTTTCTCAATTCCAATAAAATGCAACTGGATCTAGTATGTATGAGTTGGCGATCAGAATCTATATGGATAGAATTTATAGTGGGGTCTCGAAAAACAAGCAATTTCTGCTGGGCCTTTATTCTTTTTTTTGGTTCATTAGGGTTTTTATTAGTTGGAACTTCTAGTTATCTTGGTAGGAATTTGATATCTTTATTTCCGTCTCAGCAAATAGTTTTTTTTTCCACAAGGAATCGTGATGTCTTTCTATGGGATCGCGGGTCTCTTTATTAGTTCCTATTTGTGGTGCACGATTTTTTGGAATGTAGGTAGTGGTTATGATCGATTCGATAGAAAAGAGGGAATAGTATGTATTTTTCGTTGGGGTTTTCCTGGAAAAAATCGTCGCATCTTTCTACGATTCCTTATGAAAGATATTCAGTCCATCAGAATAGAAGTTAAAGAGGGTATTTATGCTCGGCGTGTCCTTTATATGGAAATCAGAGGCCAGGGGGCCGTTCCCTTGACTCGTACTGATGAGAATTTGACTCCACGAGAAATTGAGCAAAAAGCTGCTGAATTGGCCTATTTTTTGCGTGTACCGATTGAAGTCTTTTGAAATGAATTGCAGAATAAATGCTTTCTCGGCAGGAGGAAAAAACTCAAGACAAGAAGCCTCTTTTTTCTATAGCAGAACTAAACTGAAGTTTCTTAAGAATGCCCACTCGAACCAAAGAAGACGTATACGGAAGAGTCATAACATAAAACAAAACTGTTTTTTTTTTTTTGTCCACAAAAATTGTTTTTTATGCGTCTGTAAATGTAAAACCACTCAACTTAATTCAGTAACAAAACAAGCAAGAAATCGAAATAATGGATTCATCTCATATATCAAAGTATTTCGAAATATTTAACTTTTTATTTTCAATATTTGGAGTTGATACGTTAGATACAGATAGATTATATCTTGTAAATTTTCTCTACTTTCCTTTTGTCAATCAGCCCCTCCCCTTTTATCCTTTCTTTTGTGCTCCTTAAGAACTAAACAAGTAGATTTCTTTCTTATAACATAATGATAAATGTAATGATAACTTTTCTGTCTTTTTTTGTCACTCATTTTTGATCATCATAATATTTTTCATAATTTTTTTTTTTTCAATTATTCCCGGACTCTAGACTATATACAGTCTAGATAACCCGCGAAAATTTTTCGACATATTTGATTGATATCTTGATATAGACAGGGAGCTCCTTCGTCTCAAAATCTGAATAGAATAATCTTTATTATTTGAAGCGGTTCTTTCGGGCAGTTATCGAAAGAGGGCAATTGCTTCGAATTTGATCAATTGAGATATCTGGAAACAATAATATATATATATATTTCATTCGAACATTCGAATTCAAAGTGGATTCTTATTTTCTATTTCTGTACTCTTTTTAGATTCAAGGACTAAGCACTGAATCAAAAAAAAAAAAAACAGAGAATAGATTCATGGGCCCCTACCTTATAATTTATCTTATAATTTATAATATAATGAAAGTCATGCTTGATAGAAAGATTAGATCACATAAAGTCAACGAATGAGGTGGGTTCATTAACAATTCACAGATGAAAAAATGGCAAAAAAGAAAGCATTCACTCCCCTTCTATATTTTGCATCTATAGTATTTTTGCCCTGGTGGATCTCTCTCTCATTTAATAAAAGTCTGAAATCTTGGATTACTAATTGGTGGAATACTAGGCAATCCGAAACTTTTTTGAATGATATTCAAGAAAAAAGTATTCTAGAACAATTCATAGAAGTAGAGGAACTCCTCCTGTTGGACGAAATGATAAAAGAATACCCGGAAACACATCTACAAAAACTTCGTATAGGAATCCACAAAGAAACGATCCAATTGATCAAGATGCACAATGAGGATCGTATCCATACGATTTTGCACTTCTCGACAAATCTAATCTGTTTCGTTATTCTAAGTGGTTATTCTATTTTGGGTAATGAAGAACTTGTTATTCTTAACTCTTGGGTTCAAGAATTCCTATATAATTTAAGCGACACAATAAAAGCTTTTTCTATTCTTTTATTAACTGAGTTCTGTGTCGGATTCCATTCGCACCACGGTTGGGAACTAATGATTGGCTATATCTACAAAGATTTTGGATTTGCTCATAATGATCAAATTATATCTGTTCTTGCTTGTACCCTTCCAGTCATTCTAGATACAATTTTTAAATATTCGATCTTTCGTTATTTAAATCATGTATCGCCGTCACTTGTAGTTATTTATCATTCACTGACTGACTGAAAAATGATTCACGGATTCAATTAGAATCTTTCTTACTTTGTATATAAGCAAAGAATGCAAAGTCGTACTTACTTTACTCTTTCTACCCATCAGGGGAATACAATTCCTCCTCTATTTCAGTAAATTTTTTTTTTTTTCAGTAAAAGTAAATAGCAGAATCGTGGATAGGGAACTATACTAGTGACCTACCTAATTTTATTGTAGAAATTTTCGGGATCAATGATTGTACCATGCAAACTAGAAATACTTTTTCTTGGATAAAGGAGGAGATTACTCGATCCATTTCCGTATCGCTCATGATCTATATAATAACCGGGGCATCCATTTCAAATGCATATCCCATTTTTGCGCAGCAGGGGTATGAAAATCCACGAGAAGCAACTGGGCGTATTGTATGTGCCAATTGCCATTTAGCTAATAAACCCGTGGATATTGAGGTTCCACAAGCGGTACTTCCTGATACTGTATTTGAAGCGGTTGTTAGAATTCCTTATGATATGCAACTGAAACAAGTTCTTGCTAATGGTAAGAAAGGGGCTTTGAATGTGGGTGCTGTTCTTATTTTACCGGAGGGGTTTGAGTTAGCCCCACCTGATCGTATTTCGCCCGAGATGAAAGAAAAGATAGGCAATCTGTCTTTTCAGAACTACCGCCCCACTCAGAAAAATATTCTTGTGATAGGTCCTGTTCCTGGTCAAAAATATAGTGAAATCACCTTTCCTATTCTTTCCCCAGACCCTGCTAGTAATAAGGATGTTCATTTCTTAAAATATCCCATATACGTAGGCGGAAATAGGGGAAGGGGTCAGATTTATCCCGACGGGAACAAAAGTAACAATACAATTTATAATGCTACGGCAACAGGTATAGTAAGCAAAATCATACGAAAAGAAAAAGGGGGGTACGAAATAACCATAACGGATGCATTGGATGGACATCAAGTGGTTGATATTATCCCCCCAGGACCAGAACTTCTTGTTTCAGAGGGTGAATCTATCAAACTTGATCAACCATTAACAAGTAATCCTAATGTGGGTGGATTTGGTCAGGGGGATGCAGAAATAGTACTTCAAGATCCACTACGTGTCCAAGGCCTTTTGTTCTTCTTGGCATCTATTGTTTTTGCACAAATCTTTTTGGTTCTTAAAAAGAAACAATTTGAAAAGGTTCAAGTGTCCGAAATGAATTTCTAGATCCGTGGATTTATCAACATCAAATTTGTAAAAAAGAACAAATTCTTCCTGGCAATTAGGTTAGGTATGATGAAAAAAGTATGAAAAGTCTTTTGCTTGTTTATATTCTTTCTCTAGGAATTACTTTTACCGCATTCAAAATCTGTATATTGTGAAGAAGACTATTTGTCTTTACCCCTTCTTTTCTTTTTTCAATCTAAATGGGAGGGGTGTAATTATATCCCTATTGTCAGATTGAAATGTCACAGAATGGGTTTTGTTTTCTAAATTCAATTTGATTAGATACTAAACATAAGATAAGTAAGCGGAGAATAGAAAGGAAGGATAAATGAGGGGAACAAATAATTACAGGGAGTATTCTTCGTCTTCCTAGCCTTCGGCACAAGAAAAGGATGTGTAAAATTCCTTTTCTTGTGTCGAAATAATAACAATTCCGGATCCCATTCGTCAAAGATTTCTATTCTTAGTTTATATTTTTCCAGATTTTTCAGAACCCTTTATTTTTTTAGATTTACTTATAATAGATAATAGATTATAATAGATAATAGAATAAGTAATAAAGTAATCGAATAAGTAATAAGGATAATATAATAAGTATAAAATAAGTATAAATAAGTATAAAATAAGTATAAGTATAAATAAGTATAATATAATATAATAAGTAATGGACAACCAAAAAAAAGAGAAGGAATCCTTTTTTTTATAAATATAAAATAGAAGCAAGGCGATGAACTTATAAAAAAATTTCAAACTTTGATGAAATACTAAAATAAATAGAGTAAGGTTAGACTAGTCTAGAAAGGGTTTGCTTGATATCTGGTCGACAGAAAAAAAAAAGAAATATTAAAATTAAATATTAAAATATTAAAATTAAATATTAAAAAAAATTAAATATTAAAATTAAATATATATTGTGATTGTGTCATCCAGGAAAAGGAAATTGAGTGATTCCTTTTTTTCTTCTAACCTTGAAAGTATCGATAGATACTATCGAAGAACAGATGCTATGAATCAATTAATCGAGTTCATTTTTCAAAAACATCATCGGAAAAAGTGATCTATTTGTTGTCATTTATATTTATACGAACAAAATATTATGATCATTAAGAATTCAACGGGACCCCTCCTCGCGAATCAGACAAAGAAAGAGGAGGCGGGCCCCGTTGAGTTCTTACACTTTCATGCCTATAACTTAGTTCATCCCATTATTACATATTACAGGGACGAACCCAATCCAGAATATGAACCATAAAAGAAAATACCTATTAAACCGATCACAGGAATACCAGTTACCGTACCTATTATCCAAAGAGGAATCCTTCCAGTAGTATCGGCCATTTATCCCGCTTCCCTCCACATTTCATCAAGTGGTCATGCTAAAGACATAAACAGTCATAGATAATTATGAGATGCAATCCTTCCGAATGGGATAAGAGAATTCCTACTATTATTTAGTATTCTACTACTCTTTTTTTCTTAATTGAAGAAATAATTGGAAAATAAAACAGCAAGTACAAAAATGAGTAATAACCCCCAGTAGAGACTGGTACGATTCAATTCAACATTTTGTTCGTTCGGGTTTGATTGTGTCATAGCTCTATAATTAATTCGGATTAGGTTTATCGTTGGATGAACTGCATTGCTGATATTGACCCCAAAAAAGAAACGGTAGGTACAGCTAGTCCGTGAACAGCCAACCATCGCACTGTAAAAATTGGATAGGTTCGATCTATGGTCATTGGGTCCTCCTAAAAAGATCTACTAAATTCATCGAGTTGTTCCAAAGAATCAAAACGGCCGGTTATTAATGGAATTCCTTGTCGGCTCTCTGTAAAATACTCGTTTGGACGAGGGCTTCCAAACACATCATAAGCTAAACCTGTGCTGACGAATAACCAACCCGCAATGAATAGGGAAGGTATAGTAATACTATGAATGATCCAGTATCGAATACTGGTAATAATATCAGCAAAAGAACGTTCTCCTGTGCTTCCAGACATGCTGAGCTCCGCATATTCTTGTAGGGGATCGATTCCGTAAAAGATGAGATCAGTAAACGGAAATTCACTGAAATTCAATCTTTGTGAGATCGTCAATATTGTACCAAAGGTATTTTTAGAGTATACCGAATCAGTATAGCTATCCTTCTTCTGACACAGCAACGCAATTTCAAACAGTATATCGACATGAAGTGCTAGATAATTTCTTTCTTCTTCTTGCTTGTCGATGTATAACCACGTATCATGCGATAGAAAATTCCTCAAATTCCTGGAATATAATATAGGGGATTCTATTATTGGTTTGGGGCTAGAAACGGAAGATCAGGTAACCCGTGAATCCAACAAGTTTATAATAATTCATGAAGGAAATTATCATATTTCCGCAAGTCAATTAGATGCGAAATCTAAAAATTGACTTTTTTTCGTAATTGCATAAGAGGTTTTGTTTTTTGTTGTAAGCCCTCCTTTTTTTATTTTAAGGAATTGCTTAGTCGTCTAGTAACAAGTAAGAGTAGTCGATAGTATTAGATATAGATAAAAAAAAGAGCAAGGAATAAAAAAAAAATTCTACTAATCAATATTTGTGAGGCGGCCTTTCTTGTATTCTTGTATTAGATCCAAAGGTTTTTTCTTGACCTAACTACAAAGATGATGAATCTATTTCTTTTTCTTTTCTACTCTTGTCCTGCCGCTCTATTTTTGTGAATACCGTTTAGAATGATTGATGAATCAAAAAATTTCAATTGAACTTATTCTTTCAATTGGTATTTTTGCTTATCCCCGTCTCTTTTAAAAATTGAAACTTAGGTAAGTGCTTTATAAACATATGTATAAAAAGAACATATTTCATTTAGCTCCTTCATGCCTACTCTAACTAGTTATTTCGGTTTTTTACTAGCGGCTTTAACTATAACCTCAGCTCTATTTATTGGTCTGAGTAAGATACGACTTATTTGAAAATTAATTGAATGAACGAACAATTAATAAAAACAAAGTTTTCTGTCCTATTCCATATATTCTATAGTTCCTTACCGTGTTAATTATCAATTATTAGTTATTGATATTCATGGGCAATAGAGATTAATATTTAGGGATAGATATTACCTTTCTTTTTCTCCTTTCAAATAAATTGAAATGATTGAAGTTTTTCTATTTGGAATCGTCTTAGGTCTAATTCCTATTACTTTGGCTGGATTATTCGTAACCGCATATTTACAATACATACGTGGTGATCAGTTGGACCTTTGATTAATTAACATCTCTTTTTTTGACTGACCCCTTTAATTTTAATTTAATTAATTTAATTCAAGGAGGTCAAATTCGAATTGCTGTTCAATTTTTTTTTTTTTTTTTTTTTTTTCAGTTCGGTGTAATTTTCGACTTAACAAGAGCGGAATCACGCTCTGTAGGATTTGAACCTACGACATTGGGTTTTGGAGACCCACGTTCTACCGAACTGAACTAAGAGCGCTTTCTTATCATAATAAATAAGACTGTAAAAAAGAGGATTCTTTTATTTTATAACCCCAATACATCGTGCACACCTATACTATCATATATCATATATAATATGAGAAAATGATAGATTATGTATGCTTAATTTTAATCAATCTAAAACTAAAATGGCTCCCTCCTTACTGCTCAAAGGAGAAGTAATAGGTAGGGATGACAGGATTTGAACCCGTGACATTTTGTACCCAAAACAAACGCGCTACCAAGCTGCGCTACATCCCTTTCAATTGGCCTACGATGTTATTGTAGAGAATCCCTGTCTTGTTTTCCACACCCTTATTTCATCTATTGATATACAAAAATTATCTTTCCATTTCCTCTTTTTGGTCTCATATCATATAACAACCATATAATGAATAATAAATGAATCTTTTTGGCGGGAATTCTCAGGCAGAAAGGGACCTATTTTGCTGTTTTAAGAAAAGGAAAATCTTATCTATCGAATCATTGTACATTTAAATTTTAATTTTGAATTAGGAATTCCGGGTACAAATATACAAATACAAGTGGTCTTTAACCACACATACATGTGATTATATATGTATTACCATAATGTATGTAATACGATAAAGAAGGAGGATTTTAAATGCGAGATCTAAAAACATATCTTTCCGTAGCACCGGTACTAAGTACTCTCTGGTTCGGTTCTTTAGCGGGTTTATTGATAGAGATCAATCGTTTCTTCCCGGATGCGTTAACATTCCCTTTTTTTTAATTCTAGTTATTGTCGCGGGACGGGGTGAAAAAGATTAGATCGATATACAATCAAATATCTGTGACTAATCTCTCGCCCCCCCTTGACTTTAGTTGTTTTTAGAATTATAATTATATAAGAAATGAATTCTAATTATATAAGAAATAATTCTATTTAGTTTTTTTAGAATTCTAATTATATAAGAATTATATAAAATAAATAAGGAAGGTAGAACGAAAAAAGTGGATTGAACCTCAACAAAACTTGGGTTCAAGCTCCAATTAAATTACTAGTAGAGCGAAAAGAGAAATGTGGCTGGAACAACAGTATCCTACAAGATACTTAAAGAAAATACCGTACTGTGATTCTAAATCGAGTTAGAAATCATTGTATTACTTATTTACTATTAGTATAATACATATTGATTTACTATATTGATTGCAATTGATTGCAACGAAATCTTTCAGGATTTGGTTTTGAGTTAGCAACTTTTATTTATTTATTTTCATTCCTTTCTTCTTCACTTTTGATCGGAAAATAGAAGAGTTGGGTGAATTAAAAACTCAAAGGGGGTTCATGGCCAAGAGTAAAGATGTCCGAGTAACGATTATTTTGGAATGTACCAGTTGTGTTCGAAACGTCGTTAATAAGGAATCAACGGGCATTTCCAGGTATATTACTCAAAAAAATCGACACAATACGCCTAGTCGATTGGAATTGAAGAAATTCTGTTCCTATTGTTACAAACATACAATTCACGGGGAGATAAAGAAATAAATCGAATCAAGTACTCGTATGTCAACCCTTCCCGAGAATATGAGAAAATAGGACATTAGGTATTTAGGTAACATTAGGTATTTAGTATGAGAAAATAGGACATTAGGTATTCAGGTATAATAATATATATTATATAATATATTAAGTAATATTAAGTATATAATTAGTTAGATATAATATATAACTAATATATAACAAATATTTTATTTATATATTAGTCTATATTTGTATTTCCTTGTCTATTCCACGCTTTCTTTTTAAAGTGAAGTTTTTAGTTTTAAATTATTCGATATGCACGTTAATAAATTTTTAACCTTTTTAACCTGGTATATGATTGTATCAATATTCTTTTATTTTTTTTTATTCTATTTTTTATTTAGTTCTTATTTTTTTAATAATTTTTTTCTTTATTCTCGAGTCAATTATTTATTTTTTTAGTTTACCGTCTTCGAATGATTTTTAGTTTACAGTCTTCGAATGATTAGGAGTTGGATTTTCATTGATTAGGAATTAGATTTTTAATATCACTAACTATTTTTTTTTTTTATTTTCTATTCGTGCATAATGATTATTTTAATATTGTTAATTTTAATATTGTTGTTAATTTTAATATTGTTAATATTGTATTATTTATTATATTGTATGATTTATTCATTACTATATTTTTTAGTTATTACTATATTTTGTATTTATTACTATATTTCATTATTTATTTCTTATTTTATTAATTATTTATTATTTTCGTGTCGGTTCTATATATATTTATAAATTATATTTATTTATTATTTATGTATTATCACAGTTATAGATATTTATTTAAATTATATTTATATATTAAATATATTAAAATATTAAATTATATTTATATTTTATATATTAAATATATTAAAATATGAAATTATATTTATATATATTTATAAATTATATTTATTTATTATTTATGTATTATCACAGTTATAGATATTTATTTAAATTATATTTATATATTAAATATATTAAAATATTAAATTATATTTATATTTTATATATTAAATATATTAAAATATGAAATTATATTTATATATTAAATATATTAAAATATGAAATTATATTTATATATTAAATATATTAAAATATGAAATTATATTTATATATTAAATATATTAAAATATGAAATTATATTTATATATTAAATATATTAAAATATGAAATTATATTTAAATAAATATCTATAAATAATATAATAATAAAATAAACTAATAAAATAAACAAATAAATAATAAATAAATAATTAAAATAAACTAATAAAATAAACAAATAAATAAGAAATAAATAATAAATAAATAATACAATAATAAAAAAAACAAAGCAAATCGTATTTATTCTATTAATTCTATAATTTGAATTTGATCCGATCAAAATAGGATTTTAGAAAAGGATAGGATAGGATTATTTTTAGAAATAAGGAATAAAGAAATGATGGATAAATACAAGCGATCTTTTCGTAGGCGTTTGCCCCCGATCCAATCGGGGGATCGAATTGATTATAGAAACATGAGTTTAATTAGTCGATTTATTAGTGAACAAGGAAAAATCTTATCTAGGCGAGTAAATAGATTGACTTTAAAACAACAACGATTAATTACTATTGCTATAAAACAAGCTCGTATTTTATCTTCGTTACCCTTTATTAATAATGAGAAACGATTTGAAAGAAGGGAGTCGACCGCTAGAACTAGAACCAGAAATGAGAAACGATTTGAAAGAAGAGAGTCGACCGCTAGAACTACTGCTCTTAGAACCAGAAATAAATAGGCTTACCCTTCAATTGACTCAAAATTATCAAACGTAGACTGATGCTTTATTCAAAAAATCTGATAATCAAAATTGTCGTGTCGTAAGAAAAAAGAAATAAATAAAAGAATCGAATCGGGTTGGGGAAGAAAAATAAATTTTTTTTTTTTTATTGAGCGTCTTCGCTCATCTTGTTTTCTTGTTTGATGACCTTATCAGAATTTTTTTATCATATTAATTTCTACTCTACCTCCCTCGAGTTCATTCTCGAGGGAACCCCATTTCATTTAAAGCATTTCGGTGGATTCCTTCCGATCTCCTTATTTTATAATCTCGTTGGAAATCATATAAAGACAATTCCTATTTGAGATAGCTATTTGTGCAAGTATTTTACGATTAAGAAGCAACTGTTTCTTGTACCGATTTTTTATTAATCTACTATAATTATAGGATACCCCCATTCCTCGAATTCCTGCATTTATTCGAGTGATCCACAAACGACGAAAATATCTTTTTTTCCTATCTCTATCCCGATCAGCCGAAACCAAAGCTCTTACTCTTTGTCTCCGAGCTATATATCCCTCTTTCATTCTGGTCATTGAATAAAAGAAATTTTGATGAATAACTAATTCTTTCTTTCAGTTATTCTTTTCTAGTCTATTAATAACAAAACGGATTCTTCCAATGTATAAAATAAAAATTCCAATGGCTTTTGCTACTATAACCGTCCCGCCCACGATTTTTCCTTTTTTCTAGGCATTTCATTTCGCCTTGAAATAAGAAATTGTATTGATACTAGGTATCAAAAAAAGCATATTAACTAAAATAAAGGAGTAAATAGAAATGGATAAATAAATAGTGGGTTCCATCGTTTCTATGGTTACTTCTTAAACGGTGAGGTCCCCTCTATACACCGGAGCTCATTCCTTCATTTAACATTTAATTGGTAACTTGTACAGTTCACACTCTTCGGCTCTACTCATAAATTTTTCAGTAATAGATCTTTCACAACGAGATCTATCTTATACAGTAACGGTATGTAATTAGGAGGATTAATTGGGTAGCTGACCCTGTTAGTCCGTTCTTTGCAAGAGTCGAAGCATAATCTTTTTGCTTTTTAAATAGGATTTTCCCCGCTTAATGGATAAGCATTTGCTACCAATGGGGAATTTTTAAAAAATTCCAAGATTGGATTTGCGCCAATGGAAACCATAAATTTCATACACAATAGAAGGATATGGTAGATCTATCTTTTTTAGATAGTGAACGGAAGAACCCCATTCTATTCACTGGTACTGATCGTTGATACTGAAAAATTGTTTCCTTTTTCTCAGCCCATGATCTGAACAAGTCGCACATACACCCTAGTACATCTTCCTCGGCGCTGAGGACATCCCGAAGAGCAGGGGCTTTCGTGACATTTCTAATTGGCTGTCTTGCATTTCTAATAAGTTGTTTAATAGTTGGCATGCTGAATCATATACAATCATATACATAATAGACTGGTTTAGATCGATCCTAACCAGATGATTATGAATTACTTCTTTTTCTCTTTAATAGATTAATAAAATATTAATCTATTAAAGAGAAAAAGAAGGAAAGGAATAAGAGGGATTAAATCAATCTAAATCAAAATTAAATGGTGTTCCATTGTCGTCAAATGGTGGTCTTCCATTGCCATTGTCGTCAAATGGTGGTCTTCCATTGCCATTGTCGTCAAATGGTGGTCTTCCATTGCCATTGTCGTCAAATGGTGGTCTTCCATTGCCATTGTCGTCAAATGGTGGTCTTCCATTGCCATTGTCGTCAAATGGTGGTCTTCCATTGCCATTGTCGTCAAATGGTGGTCTTCCATTGCCATTGTCGTCAAATGGTGGTCTTCCATTGCCATTGTCGTCAAATGGTGGTCTTCCATTGCCATTGTCGTTAACTAGTCTCCATTTTTTATTCACTATAGGTTTGTTATTCACTATAGGTTTGTTATTCACTATAGGTTTGTTATTCACTATAGGTTTTTCATTCACTATAGGTTTTTCATTCACTATAGGTTTTTCATTCACTATAGGTTTTTCATTCACTATAGGTTTGTTATTCACTATAGGTTTTTCATTCACTATAGGTTTTTCATTCACTATAGGTTTTTCATTCACTATAGGTTTTTCATTCACTATAGGTCTCGATTCTGTACGCACTATATGATCCACAATTCCATGATCTTTGGCTTCTTTTGCTGACATAAAATTATCTCTTTCCATGTCTTTGTTTATAACCCATCGGGCTGGCCCGTTCTTTGTACATAAGCCTCTATGATGTCTTCTTGCATTTTCATTACTTCGTCTGTTTCCATGACCCAGTCTTTGAAGCCATCATCCTTAAGCATACTAATAGGTTGATGGATCATTACCCTGATGATATAACATACTTCTAACTCACATAATGAGGCGAGAAGAATAGCTATAGAATTGAACAACCGTACAGGCATTTTTTGCGCATTGCATACGGCTTTACAATTGCATACGGCTTTACAATGGAATTCTCTTTTTTCTTTCATCGAAAAAAAGAGAAAATATAGAGTCTATTAGACCCAGATTAATAAATAATCCAATTACCATCCTTCTTTTTCTTTTTTTTTCGGAAAAGTTTAAAAATACTATGATGGCTCCGTTGCTTTATATATTTATTTCGTCTGTGATTCAGCAATCCCAAAGTTTCTTTTTTTTTTTGAAAAAAAAAAAAGAAAGAAAAAAAAATAGTCTTTTTTTTTTTCGTACTCTTTCATAACATAAATATTGTTAATAGCCTCTGGTAGGAAAAGAAAAAAAGTTTGTGACGCCTGAGATGGGCCCACGATAGCTAAGATCAAATTGGAAATGCCCCTTCTCTCATACTACTCTTTCGATACATAATCTAATATTTTTTTTTGAAAAAAAAAAAAAGAAATAAAAAAAAAATTTCATATCGAATTCAAAGTGCCATGCTATTATTACTTACTAATTCATATTTCATATGGCGAAGGCATAGTCTTCTTTTTTCTTTCCATCAATAATAAAAAAAAAAAACTCATTGGCGCCGAGCGTGAGGGAATGCTCTGCGTTTGGTAATTTCTCCTCCGACCAAGAGAAAAGCTGCGATTGAAGCGGTCAATCCCATGGCTAGTGTATGCACATCTGGTTCCACTGCTTGCATAGTATCAAAAAGAGATAATCCAGATACTATCCCTCCGCCAGGAGAGTTTATAAAAAAAAACAGGTCTCGGCTATTACTCTCTATACTGAGATAGATCATAATACCCGCAAGTTGATTCGAGGTCTGGATATCAAGCTCTTTGCCCAAAAAAAGCAATCTTTCTCGATAAATTCGGTTGATTAGGATAAAATTGTATCCCTTAGTAGCCGTACAGGCACCTTTTGATGCATACGGTTCAACAAAAATTGCGAAAAAAAATCAATGTGTAGATTCCAGCCATCCTTTGTTTTTTCTAGTCGGACCTTTCTAACTTCTAATTTCTAATGAAGGGGCTTTTTCTTACATTTTTTAAATAAAATGAAATTTAAAATTAAATTAAAGAAAGATGAGTTTTGGCCCGTTTTCCTATAATATAGAAAAAATTCGCTAAACTTATTGCACAAACTTTTCATTGATCCATTTTTTTTTCATTGCGATTCAATCCAAATCACGATGTCATTTTCTTGTTCCTGAATGGGGTTCGTCAATTTTTTATTCAATTTTTTAGGTTTATGCTCTACTCCGAGTAAAGATCTGCCCGATTTTTATTTGCACATATAGGACAAATGACCCAATACCACGTCTTTTTGCTATGATTTCATTTCCTTTTTTTATTTTAATTTAATTCCTTTTTCTTTCATGTTTTTCGCCAAATATTCAACGTATTTCCCATATTATTCGATTGATTAACAGTTTGAAATCGCTCTTATTTATAATTAAAAAAAAAAAGAAAAATTATGATTATGATATAGGTGGTAATCATAAATATATTACCAATTGGGTTTTTTCTAAACGGAGCCTGGATACTTCATTTTATCAGTCCAACCAAGCCAACCATAAATCATTCTAATTGAAAATATTAATCTGGATACACCCCCATGAAATGGATCTCTAATTGCACTTCATTACACTTCCCGCTACAAATTTTTGATAATTCAATCAATCTTTTTGGGGCGAAACAGGGGATATCTCGATCGGGCGAGAGAACGGGGGAATCCCATATGACCCAATATATTTGACAAGTCGCACTATATGTCAACCCAGCTTGCATCGTTATCTCCCGGAACTTGAAAAGGAACTTTTGGAATACCAACAGGCATAAAGTAAAAAGAATGTAAAATTATATTTCGCTTTGATTGTGGAAGCGTAATACGTAATGTAATACGTAATAATGGTCTTATCTTAATAATATGTAATATTATATTTCACTTTGATTGTGGAAGCGTAATACGTAATGTAATACGTAATAATGGTCTTATCTTAATAATATGTAATATTATAATATGTAATATTATATTTCACTTTGATTGTGGAAGCGTAATACGTAATGTAATACGTAATAATGGTCTTATCTTAATAATATGTAATATTATAATATGTAATATTATATTTCACTTTGATTGTGGAAGCGTAATACGTAATGTAATACGTAATAATGGTCTTATCTTAATAATATGTAATAATGGTCTTAATAATATGGGCCTTTATCATATTTTATACATAGATAGACTAAGGCCATAAAATAAAGAAAGGCGGAATGAATGAAAGAGAATTCTTACGAATAGGTCCTTTGAATGATGAACAAATAGGGATGCATTCATTCATAAAAAATAGGATCAACCCCCATTGCGTATTGATACTTATCGAGTATAGAATAGATCTGCTTCTCTTTTTTCTTCTGAGCCGAATTCTTCCCTTATTACTAATGGAATAGAACAAACATTAATCCTTTCTCCGAAAGAATCCACCGAAAAGGGGAGGTATTCCAATGCAATAAAGTTACATAGTGTCTATTTTTCGTTGATTTGATAAAGGGGTATTTCCATGGGTTTGCCTTGGTATCGTGTTCATACTGTCGTATTGAATGATCCCGGTCGCTTGCTTTCTGTTCATATAATGCATACAGCTCTGGTTGCTGGTTGGGCCGGTTCAATGGCTCTATATGAATTAGCTGTTTTTGATCCCTCCGATCCCGTTCTTGATCCAATGTGGAGACAAGGTATGTTCGTTATACCCTTCATGACTCGTTTAGGAATAACCAATTCATGGGGCGGTTGGAGTATTACGGGGCGGACTATAACAAATCCGGGTATTTGGAGTTACGAAGGTGTGGCCGGAGCACATATTGTGTTTTCTGGCTTGTGCTTCTTGGCAGCTATCTGGCATTGGGTATATTGGGATCTAGAAATTTTTTGTGATGAGCGCACAGGAAAACCCTCTTTGGATTTGCCCAAGATTTTTGGAATTCATTTATTTCTCTCAGGAGTGGCTTGCTTTGGCTTTGGCGCATTTCATGTAACAGGATTGTATGGTCCTGGAATATGGGTGTCCGACCCTTATGGACTAACCGGAAAGGTACAACCTGTAAATCCAGCGTGGGGGCGTGGAAGGTTTTGATCCTTTTGTTCCGGGAGGAATAGCCTCTCATCATATTGCAGCAGGGACATTGGGCATATTAGCGGGCTTATTCCATCTTAGTGTCCGTCCGCCCCAACGTTTATACAAAGGATTACGTATGGGAAATATTGAAACCGTCCTTTCCAGTAGTATAGCTGCTGTCTTTTTTGCAGCTTTTGTTGTTACTGGAACTATGTGGTATGGTTCAGCAACTACCCCCATCGAATTATTTGGTCCTACTCGTTATCAATGGGATCAAGGATACTTCCAGCAAGAAATATATCGAAGGGTTAGTGCTGGGTTAGCCGAAAATCAAAGTTTATCAGAAGCTTGGTCTAAAATTCCTGAAAAATTAGCTTTTTATGATTACATTGGCAATAATCCGGCAAAAGGAGGATTATTCAGAGCGGGTTCAATGGACAACGGGGATGGAATAGCCGTTGGGTGGTTAGGACACCCTATCTTTAGAGATAAAGAAGGGCGTGAACTTTTTGTACGTCGTATGCCTACTTTTTTTGAAACATTTCCGGTTGTTTTGGTAGACGGAGACGGAATTGTTAGAGCGGATGTTCCTTTTAGAAGGGCAGAATCGAAGTATAGTGTCGAACAAGTAGGTGTAACTGTTGAGTTCTATGGTGGCGAACTCAATGGAGTGAGTTATAGTGATCCTGCTACTGTGAAAAAATATGCTAGACGTGCTCAATTGGGTGAAATTTTTGAATTAGATCGTGCTACTTTGAAATCCGATGGTGTTTTTCGTAGCAGTCCAAGGGGTTGGTTTACTTTTGGGCATGCTTCGTTTGCTTTGCTTTTCTTCTTCGGACACATTTGGCATGGTGCTAGAACCCTGTTCAGAGATGTTTTTGCCGGTATTGATCCAGATTTGGATGCTCAAGTGGAATTTGGAGCATTCCAAAAACTTGGAGATCCAACTACAAGAAGACAAGTAGTCTGATGCAAGATTGCTTTGTTATTTTTCGCTTCTATTTTCTGTTTGTGATTTGACATAGGCTGCTGTAAAAATCTTGATTAAAATCGCTGCCTTTTCTTTGATTCTTGTTCTTTCGTTATTTTATTCGGGAGATGATTCTAAATAAATAGGTACGGAAGCTATAATTGTAAACCACGATCGAATTTATGGAAGCATTGGTTTATACATTCCTCTTAGTATCTACTCTAGGGATAATTTTTTTCGCTATCTTTTTCGAGAACCGCCTAAAGTTCCAACTAAAAAAATGAAATGATTTTTCATTATCTCAATTGAAGTAATGAGCCTCCAATATTATATTGGGAGGCTCATTACTTCAATTAGTCCCGTGTTCCTCGAATGGATCCCTTAATTGTTGAGAGGGTTGCCCAAAGGCAGTATATAAGGCGTACCCAGTAAAACTTACAAGTAAACCAGATATAGAGATGGCGACTAAAGTTGCTGTTTCCATTATTATATAATTATATAAATAATATATATAAATATAAATATAAATAATATAAATATAAATATAATTTCAAGATCACAATGGATCTATGATAAGATCGTTTATTTACAGCGGAATGATATACAAAGTCAACAGATCTCACTGAATACAAAATAAGATTTATGGCTACACAAACCGTTGAGGGTAGTTCTAGATCTGGTCCAAGACGAACTGTTGTAGGGGATTTTTTGAAACCATTGAATTCGGAATATGGTAAAGTAGCTCCTGGATGGGGAACGACTCCTTTGATGGGTGTCGCAATGGCTTTATTTTCGATATTCTTATCTATTATTTTGGAGATTTATAATTCTTCCGTTTTACTGGATGGAATTTCGCTGAATTAGATTCACAAGAACCACGAAGCCTCGCTTTTCAATACAAAAAGTGAAACTTTTAGTTCTCGGATTTTTTTTAGCCCATTCTATTTTGGTAGTTCGACCGCGAAATTTTTTTTGTTTCTGTATTTCCGGAATATGAGTGTGTGACTTGTTATAATTGATCCTATTGATAGTACAGAAAATGGGTCTGTCCTCTTGATCGAGATAGTTTTATCCCGTCGGATAGCCATTCTAGTATCTGGAGCACGGAATATATGAAATGGATCACGAAGTATTCGAACTATGATTCATACTTAATATTCAAACCTCGCGGCCGGACTCAAAAAAAAAAAAAATTTTCAAAGAAAGAGGTTTTTTATTTATAAATCGAGAAATTTTTTCTTCTTTCAAACTCTCATTTAGTTTATGCTTATTTTGATCAAAGGACAAACCTTTCTTTTCTTTGTATTTTTATTTATTATATCTATTCTATTCATTGAATAAGTGATGATCCAATAATTCTTACTCAAAGAATCTTTGGACTTAGTTTGAAGGTTTTATTGAATCATCGCGGTTCTGGTATGAATCTGAAGTTTCAATTGATTCATAGGGTCTTAACAAGAGAATTCCTATTAAAAATAAAGAAAACAAGAATAAAGCCACATTCCATATAAATAACAAATCAAAGCAAAGAAAAAGAAAAGAAATAAGTAGGTAAATAGAAGATTCAAGAGGCCTGATCAACATAAAGACGAATGCGCCGACTTGATTTTTTGGCATTATAATTACAACTACAAAAAAGAGCTTTCGGATTTTTACTCTTTTGTGTCTTCAGATAAAATTGAATGAAAAGATTAAGAAGTTTCAAACTTTCTATTCCATATCCGTTTCAGCTATTATTTGGGTGTTTTTGTTTGAGCTGTACGAGATGAAATTCTCATATACGGTTCTCAGGGGGGAGTCCTCTTGGTTTACCTATCTCAATAAAGTCTATGATTGGTTCGAAGAACGCCTCGAGATTCAGGCGATTGCAGATGATATAACTAGTAAATATGTTCCTCCTCATGTTAACATATTTTATTGTCTAGGAGGAATTACGCTTACTTGTTTTTTGGTACAAGTAGCTACAGGATTTGCTATGACTTTTTACTATCGTCCAACCGTTACTGAGGCTTTTACTTCTGTTCAATACATAATGACTGAAGCTAACTTTGGTTGGTTAATCCGATCAGTTCATCGATGGTCGGCAAGTATGATGGTCTTAATGATGATCCTGCACGTATTTCGTGTCTATCTCACTGGTGGTTTTAAAAAACCTCGCGAATTGACTTGGGTTACAGGCGTGGTTCTGGCTGTGTTGACTGCATCTTTTGGTGTAACAGGTTATTCCTTACCTTGGGACCAAATTGGTTATTGGGCAGTCAAAATCGTAACAGGCGTTCCGGAAGCTATTCCGGTAATAGGATCGCCTTTGGTAGAGTTATTGCGTGGAAGTGCTAGTGTGGGACAATCCACTTTGACCCGTTTTTATAGTTTACACACTTTTGTATTACCCCTTCTTACTGCTGTATTTATGTTAATGCATTTCCTAATGATACGTAAGCAAGGCATTTCTGGTCCTTTATAGAGAATATAGACCATAGCTATATTGTAACCAATCATTTATCTTATTACTTGCCAATCATT
>NW_028322938.1:7500-27500 GCF_047325235.1 Durio zibethinus | reverse complement strand
CTCGATAAGACCCCATACCTAGAGCTACCATCATATAACCCAGTTGGGACATTGTAGAATAGGCTAAACCCCTCTTAATATCTTTTTGAGCAAGAGCTAAAGTAGCCCCTAATAATACTGTTATTATACCTATCAAAGATATTAGATTCATTATGTAAGGTATAACTATGAAAAGAGGAAGAAGGCGGGCTACAAGAAAAATTCCCGCTGCTACCATAGTGGCAGCATGTATAAGAGCCGAAATAGGAGTAGGCCCCTCCATGGCATCAGGTAACCATACATGAAGGGGAAACTGCGCAGATTTAGCAACTGCGCCGGCAAATAATAAAGAGGCACATAAAGTAACAAATAAAAAATGAACCTCATTATTATAAATCACGTTATTAAATATTTCGAACAAATCTTGAAATTCGAAACTTCCCGTTATCCAATAAAAACCTAAGATTCCTAATAATAAACCAAAATCGCCTATCCGATTAGTTACAAACGCTTTTTGACAAGCGTTTGCCGCAACAGGTCGTGTGAACCAAAACCCTATTAATAGATAAGAACACATTCCAACCAATTCCCAAAAAATATAAATTTGTATCAAATTAGAACTAGTAACTAATCCCAACATTGAAGTATTGAATAAACTCATATAAGCAAAAAATCTCAAATATCCTTGATCATGAGACATATAATTGTCACTATAAATAAGAACAAAAATTCCAACAGTAGTGATTAATATTGACATAATAGAGGTAAGTGAATCAATAAAGTAGCCAAACTCGAAAGAAAAATCATTATTGATGGTCCAAGACCATCCATATTGATAGATAGAACTTCTATTTATTTGCTGAATAGACAGATCGACCGAAAAAATCATAACTATACTTAACAATAAAATATTGGGAAAAGCCCACATACGACGAAGATTTTTTGTTGCCGTCGGAAAAAGTAGGAGTCCCATTCCTATTAAAATAGGAATTGGAAGTGGCACAAAAGGTATGATCCATGAATATTGATATGTATGCTCCATAAAAACTTTTTTCTTATTCTTTCTTAATTAATCGTTTCTGATTCACCGGCTCTTATCTCTTTTGATGGAAAGGGAGCAATAATACAATCAAGATATTACAAAGTTAACTGGAATTTTCTATTATTAATCTTTTAATCTTTCTCAAATATTTCAAAAATATTCAAATTTCGAAGTTAGAAGTAATCAAATGATATCACCGAGTTACTAATGGAAAAAAAAAATATTCTTTTTTTTTTTCAAAATTATGTATCCTTTAACAGATTAATTACGAGTCTCATTCGAATTTGATTGAAAATGAAAATTGGGCATACTCTCTCTTCGAGCTTGACCAATTACCAATTAATAGAAAAAAATTCAAGTTTGTTTTTTATTAGGTAAATAAAATGGTTTTTTTACATTTTTTTGTTTTGATGTATTTTTCGTGTATAAATGGAGATGTATAAATTATAAATGTAGGACGACAAAAAAAATAGGCAGAGATAGAGAAGGAAAGACTCTTTTTTACGTTTTTTTGATTTCATCAATTCAATTTATATATCATAATAGATCCTAATCTATCCTATAGATTTGAATGGAGATATAAAAAAGAAAGGTACCAATAAATTAAATACAAATTCTTCTTTTTTTCTGGATAGTGTATGGAATATAAATAAAAAAAGGTTATATCATATTTTTTTTTTTTTTTTTTTCTAGAATAGAAGCATTTTATGTTATTTTCCCATCTCTATTTAGTTCTTATGAAATTTATATAGTAGTATATAGATAATTATAATCTAGAAAATCTATTAATCTAGAAAATCTATAGGAATAGATAAATAATGACATAAAGACACCGATCATTTTGTTTTAAAAATAGATGTCTTTGACATCCAACTATAGCACTAAATAACCTTTTTTTTGAATGGCAGTTCCAAAAAAACGTACTTCTACATCAAAAAAGCGTATTCGAAAAAATGTTTGGAAAAAGAAAGGATATTGGGCGGCGTTGAAAGCTTTTTCATTATCGAGATCTATTTTTACGGGTAATTCAAAAAGTTTTTTTGTACGACAAATAATTTTTTTTTAATCTGAATTGGTTTAACTCGAATAAGATACAAAGGTTTTCTTTTTTGAATATCTTTTTTTTTTTCATTTCCGGGATGGGGATTCTCATTTTCCCCATCGCCCCATTTGGTATCTTAGTGTTATAATAATTTGTTATTTTTATAATATTCAATTTCAATTTATAATAATAAATAATTAAATAATTAAATAATAAAAATTTGTATATTTATACTATAGCTATATCGGAGCACATATATATAAGAGCTTTAACTGGGTTGTTGAAACTAATCCATTAAGTTTCAATTTTGTAACTTTATGAATCATTATTTCTCTGAATTACTATATATCCTTCCCTTGCTTTCAACCCAATTGAGAAAACTCCCTTTATAATTTAGTGGATATACAAATAATGTATCAATTTAAAATGATCTAAAAAAATTCTATGTTTGTATAAGAAGATGAATCAAGACATATTTTTAGAATTCGAAATTCGAAATACTTTTTTGAAGTATGGTACAATTATGACAGGAATCGAAACGCTTTTTATATAACGTAACGTGTACAACCCAATATCTAGTTGGTTTGATAAATCCTTAAAACGCAAAATCCTAACGATTAATACAAAGCTATGCAAATTACATAAATCTTTTGAAATCATTGGATGTGGTGCTGAAATTGTGATCTCTAAAAATAATATTTTTTCATTCATTTATTCATTCAATTGATAAGCATTTTTTTTTTTATAGATTCATAAAAATCATATAAAAGAATGAGAGATGAATCATTAAAAAATTAAAATGATAAAGAACATTTTTTTGTTGAATTCTATCTATGAATTGAAGTTACAACTAGTTAGTTTAGTTACAATAGAGGAGTTCTCTTTTAGGAAAACACAAACTATAAAATCTCTGTTGAAATAATTAAATATTAAATTAAATATTAAATAAAAAAAAGGATAATTAAATAAAACGATAAATAATAAAGATTCTTTTTGAACCTTCAAATTGCTATTTAAACGAGTTTTTATTCATCAATTTAAATTAAATGCTTCTTTTACATTTTACATTGAATTGACCCCTTCACCTTCAATCTCGACGATTGAATAAAAAATGGCTTATTATGATTTCGAGCAAGCCGCTATGGTGAAATCGGTAGACACGCTGCTCTTAGGAAGCAGTGCTAGAGCATCTCGGTTCGAGTCCGAGTAGCGGCATAGTATCTTCTAAAAGAGATAGAATAAGTCCTATAATGAATTTAATTCCTGATTTCCATTCCATAAAATCTAGAAACCCTCGCTTTTTTCAGAATTCTTATGATTTTTTCAACTTTAGAGCATATATTAACTCATATATCCTTTTCGGTCGTTTCAATTGTAATTACAATTCATTTTTTAACCTTATTCTTATTAGTCGATGAAGTCGTAGGACTATATGATTCATCAGAAAAGGGCATGATAGTTACCTTTTTCTGTATAACAGGATTATTAGTCACTCGTTGGATTTATTCAGGACATTTCCCATTAAGTGATTTATATGAATCATTAATCTTTCTTTCATGGGGTTTCTCCCTTATTCATATGGTTTACTATTTTAAAAAGCGTAAAAATGATTTAAGCGCAATAACCGCACCAAGTGTTATTTTTACCCAAGGCTTTGCCACTTCGGGTCTTTTAACCAAAATGCATCAATCCGCAATATTAGCGCCTGCTCTCCAATCCCAGTGGTTAATGATGCACGTAAGTATGATGGTATTAGGCTATGCAGCTCTTTTATGTGGATCATTATTATCAGTAGCTCTTCTAGTCATTACATTTCGAAAAGCCATAAAAATTATTGGTAAAAACAATAATTTATTAAATCAGTCATTTTCGTTTGGCGAAATCCAATACATGAATGAAAGAAGCAATGTTTTATTAAACACTTATTTTCTTTCTTCTAAAAATTTTTACAGGTATCAATTGACTCAACAATTGGATCGTTGGAGTTATCGTATTATTAGTCTCGGGTTTATCTTTTTAACCATAGGAATTCTTTCGGGAGCCGTATGGGCTAATGAGGCGTGGGGATCATATTGGAATTGGGACCCAAAGGAAACTTGGGCATTTATTACTTGGACCGTATTCGCGATTTATTTACATACCCGAACAAATAAAAATTTGGAAGGTGTAAATTCCGCACTTGTGGCTTCTATGGGATTTCTTATAATTTGGATATGCTATTTTGGGGTCAATCTATTAGGAATAGGTTTACATAGTTATGGTTCATTTACATTAACATCTAATTGAATTGAATAAAAAGGCTAAGCCTAACAAATACTAAGATAGGACAGCGTATATATAAGAAAACTTATTGTAAGCTGTCAAGAACCTTTTGAATCACTCCACTACTTGATTCAAAAGGTTCTAACAAAAGCCAAAGATGTCTGATTAAAATTCAATTTAATTCTTTTACCTTTTTTTACTTAACTTAAACTTAAGAGAAGAAAAAAGACTTCTTTCTTTTTTTTTTCACTGTACAACGAACAATTTTAAAAATCATAGGATTACTTTTTGATTTTTTGTTTTATTCATCAAAACTATCTATAAAAATAATTATATAGAATAGTTTCGACCTTCTCACCTGATAATGAGAGGACAAAATCCGGATAAATACCAATACCTATTACTGGTAGAAAGATAGAGATCGAAACAAATAACTCTCGTGGTCCAGAATCAAAAAAATAAGAACTTTGAGCATTAAATAGCTTGTATCCATAGAACATTTGACGTGACATAGATAATGAATAAATAGGAGTTAATATCATTCCAATTGACATTACGAAAGTAATTAGTATTTTTGGCATTAAAAAATATTTTTGGCTGGTAATTATTCCAAAAAAGACTATCAACTCTGCAACAAAACCACTCATGCCCGGTAATGCAAGAGAAGCCATCGATAAGATACTGAACATCGTAAATATTTTTGGAATCGGAATAGCCATTCCACCCATTTCGTCGAGATAAAAAAGACGCATTCTATCATAACTCGTTCCTGCCAAGAAAAAAAGTGCAGCACCGATAAATCCATGAGATATTATTTGTAAAATAGCTCCGTTGAGTCCCGTATCAGTTATAGAGCCAATTCCTATAATTATGAAACCCATATGAGATACGGAGGAATAGGCTATTCTTTTTTTTAAATTCCGTTGACCAAGAGATGTTGAAGCTGCATAAATTATTTGCATTGTACCCACTATTATCAACCAGGGAGAAAATATGGAATGAGCGTGGGGTAATAATTCCATATTGATGCGAACTAATCCATACGCTCCCATTTTTAATAAAATTCCGGCTAGAAGCATACAAGTACTGTAATGTGCCTCCCCATGGGTGTCTGGTAACCACGTATGTAAGGGTATAATCGGCGATTTGACAGCAAAAGCAATAAGAAATCCAATATAGAATATGATTTCCAGTGCGACAGGATACGATTGATTAGCTAATGTTTCAAAATTTAATGTTGGTTCATTAGAACCGTATAAACCGATACCCAAAACTCCTATTAATAAAAAAATGGAACCCCCCGCAGTGTACAAAATAAATTTTGTAGCCGAGTACAGACGTTTCTTTCCCCCCCACATGGATAGAAGTAGATAAACGGGAATTAATTCGAACTCCCACATGATGAAAAAAAGTAAAAGGTCTCGAGAAGAAAATGATCCTATTTGACCACTGTACATTGCTAGCATCAAGAAATGGAATAATCGCGAATCTCGAGTAACTGGCCAAGCCGCCAAAGTAGCTAAAGTAGTGATAAATCCTGTCAGTAAAATGGGCCCTATAGAAAGTCCATCTATTCCCAATCTCCAGTAAAAATCAAAAAAATTTATCCATTTATAATCTTCCTCCAGCTGGATTAATGGATCGTCCAATCGGAAATGATAACAAAATGCATAGGTTGTTAGAAGGAGTTCAAATATGCATATACACATAGTATACCACTTAATTAGCTTATTTCCTCTATGAGGAAGAAAGAAAATTAAAGAACCTGCAGATATTGGTAAAACTACAATTATTGTTAACCAAGGAAAATAATTCGTGGTAAAGACAAGATGCACTTGGACCAGAAAAACCCGTGCTCAAAAAAGATTTTTTTTGAGCACGGGTTTTTTCAGTAAAAAAAAAATAAAATGGATTCAAAATGTATTCAAGTGGGGTTTTCGGGAACGTATCAATAAGCTAGACCCATACTTCGAGTTGTTTCATGCCATAAATAAACTCGAACGCTCAAGAAATCTGTTGGACAAGCGGATTCACATCTCTTACAACCAACACAGTCTTCTGTTCTTGGAGCGGAAGCAATTTGCTTAGCTTTACATCCATCCCAAGGTATCATTTCTAACACATCGGTGGGGCAGGCTCGGACACATTGAGTACACCCTATACATGTATCATAAATTTTTACTGAATGTGACATGGGATCTATAATTTTTTGAACATCATAAAATTTCAATCTAGTAAACTTGTAAATGAATCATTATAGTTAAACACCAGATGAATCAACGATTTACCAGAAATTTTCTAATCAATTTCCTTCGGGATCAACTCATAAGAAAGGACCAAGATACTTTGATTTCTTACGTTTTCGAAAACATGATGTAGATTCCAACATATTGGACATGCTAATTCAAATTGGTGAATCTTATAATTTAATATTATTAATATTACTTATTCAACAAAGTTGATTGATTGATACGCGTTGATTTTCTGTTACGATAAATTGAGGAAACAATAGCTGATCCAATAGCTGCTTCAGCGGCTGCAATAGCTATAACAAAAATTGATAAAATATTTCCTTTTAATTGCCGACTATCAAAAAAATCAGAAAATGTTACAAAATTTATATTAACCGCATTCAGTATAAGTTCAAGACACATAAGGGCCCGAACCATATTTCGACTCGTGATCAATCCATAAATACCGATAGAAAATAAATAGGCACTCAAAACAAGTATATGTTCGAGCATCATTGACCAACTCCTTATCAATTTCGATTCATTTTAATATGAACAATAATTCAACGGATTTGATTGACTAGAATAGAATATAACAAAAAGAATATATTGGAAATATCTCGAATAAACGAATTTCTATTTTATATTTTATACACGAACAAGAATTCAAGGAAAATAGATGCGATAAGACAGAAAAAAGTTTAATTTGGATTGCTTGCTATTCCTAGTTAGAAAGATTTATTACTGACGAGCCACAGCAATTGCACCTATCAAAGCAACTAAAAGAATTAGTGAAATGAATTCAAATGGAAGAAAAAAATCTGTTGCTAAATGAATTCCAATTTGTTGACTATTACTTATCAAATCTTGTTCTATAATTTGGTTTGATCTTGTAGTCCAAATAATCCCGTACCATGATGTATCTAATATAGTAGTAATTAGCGAAACAAGAATACTTGTACAAATCAACGAAGTAAGGCCATTCCCAATGGTCCACAGATTAAAATTTTTATAATATTCTGAACCATTCATGAACATCACAGCAAATAGGATTAAAACATTTATGGCTCCCACATAAATAAGAAGCTGGGCAGCAGCTACAAAATGAGAATTTGAGAGAATATAGAATAAGGATATACAAACAAGAACCAATCCCAATGAAAAGGCAGAAAAAATTGGATTGGTAAGTAATACCACTCCCAGGCCCCCTAATATAAGACCCGATCCCAGAAAAACTAAAAGAAAATCGTGTATTGGTCCAGGCAAATCCATTATATGTAAAATAAGAGATAAATAAATCGAAATGCTTTTCATGATCTTATTGACCCGACCAGGAATTTTTTTTTTATGATACGTTCCTAATTGAATAAAATCCTAATCTATTAGGTGTGAATTGATCTAAGTACAATTATTGTTTCGTTTTTAATTCTTTTTTTTTGTTCGGTTCGAAAGGGTATTTTGTTTTTTGAAACTATATATTTCGAAATAATTACGAATATATTAATAGATTTTCAAGAAAAATGAATTCGAAATTCTTATCAACCAGTTAATTTGTAATTGAATTTTTATTTATTGACCAAACAAAGAGTAAAGGCCTCATTCTTTTAAGTCAAACCAAATATTCTTTTAACTTAAACCAAAACGGAACCTTAAAAGAATTGGAAATTTCTCTTTAATAGAATAGGAGGTTTACTTACTCAGTTTTTCTTTGAGGCGAATTCAAAATTGTTCGAATTGTATAATCGTCAATTACTGACATTGGTAAACGGCCCAAAGCAATTTGATTATAATTCAATTCGTGACGGTCGTAAGTAGAAAGTTCATATTCTTCAGTCATTGATAAACAATTTGTTGGACAATACTCAACGCAGTTACCACAAAATATACAAATTCCGAAATCAATACTGTAATTAAGCAATCGTTTTTTTCTAATATCCGTTTCAAATTTCCAATCAACAACAGGCAGATCTATAGGGCATACACGAACACATACTTCACAAGCAATGCATTTATCAAATTCAAAATGGATTCGCCCACGGAAACGCTCTGATGCGATTAATTTTTCATAAGGGTATTGAATAGTTACAGGTAAACGATTTGCGTGGGATAAGGTAATCATGAAACCTTGACCAATGTACCTTGCTGCTCGGACTGTTTGGTGGCCATAATTCATGAACCCAGTTACCATAGGGAACATATCGTGAATATCTATGAATAATTTTATGTTTGTTTCTTTCTCTTGTTTGAACCAAGTCATGAATCTCGTATTCTTTTTTTCTTTACAGTGAAAGAAGTTGGAAAGAAGTTGTTAATAATAGATTACCGAGAGAAATGGGTAAAAGAAATTTCCATCCAAGATTTAATAATTGGTCCATTCTTAACCTAGGTAAAGTCCATCTTGTTGCGATAGAAATAAACAAAAACAAATAAGTTTTAGCTAATGTAATAAAGATACCAATTGTCGTTCCAAAGATTCCATTCATTTTATTTATTTCAAATAGCTCAGGGACGAATACGTACGGAATGGAAATATTCCAACCCCCCAAGTAAAGAACTGTTACAAATAAGGAAGAAAGTAATAGATTTAGATAGGAAGCAACATAAAATAAACCAAATTTGATACCCGAATATTCGGTTTGATACCCTGCTACTAATTCTTCCTCGGCTTCTGGTAAATCAAAAGGTAATCTCTCACATTCTGCTAGAGAAGAAATTAGAAAAACGATAAACCCTATTGGCTGACGCCACAAATTCCATCCCCAAACCCCATATTTTGATTGCGCCTCAACTATATCAACTGTACTTGAGCTGTTAGATAATTATAGTCGATGATAACATCACTGTTCCCATCGCTAGTCCAAAACCGTACATGAGGTTTTCAACTCATACGGCTCCTCGTGGGTCACAAATAAATTTAAGGACCGAATCAGTATTATTTCTCTTCGTATGGTTGTAGAATAGATAGAGAAAAAATGGATTGGAAGGTCCAAAATTATACCAATGGAATTCTGTCTGCTATATTATGAAGAATAAAAAAAGTGCTTCTGAATTGATCTCGCCCGTTACTAATTTCAATTTTTATTTGTTGAGTAATAACTTAAGCCTTCAATAAAATACTTCTTGTAGAAATATCAATAGATATTTCAACCCATTGTTTTCGATTACGAAAAAAATTAAATATTACATTAGCTCATAAATCATGACACAGATTATATCTCTCTATATATATGAAAGAAAGAATAAAAAAAAAAAAAATATTTATTTTTTATTCTTTCTTTTTCGTTCCTATTCTTCTTTCTGATCTGAGAAAATTACGAATGGGGGCTTAAACTAAAAAATAGTAAAGGATTATTTCGTTCCTGATAGTCATTACTTTAATCGGTGGATAGGAGCATACTCTGGACCGGAATCGTGGGTAGTACTGCCTACTCATTTCTACTAATTTAAAGCCCCAATTAGTATTCTTTTTATGTTATCCAGAAATATCCTTTTTATATAATTTACATAATCTCCATTACTAATCCTTTGTGTATTTTGGTGTTCCTAACCATCCACTCATTTTTTTGTTCAATCCCCCGTTTGGTTTGGCAATACATGTATGGGAATCTATACAAAGGATAGCCAAAACTCTATACGGTTGATCTTTTGAGCCCGCTTCAAGCTAGATTGACTAATCAACCCGTCTTGGGGTAAAGACTTCTTCCACTTATGTTTTCTTCCACTTAACTCTTGTACATAGGAAATGAGATTAAATTTTTTTTTGTTTAATTTACTGCGAATTTATAAGCTGCTTTCTTTCTACTCATATATAACTATCTAATTTAGTTTATCAACCTGAAGGATAATAAAATAACGAAGATATCTATTCAATCCATTCAGCTTATTTTATAGAACGAAAGGAATAGGGAAAAGAAAAGTTTATATTTCAACGAATCGCACGTAGAGATATTGATAAAACACATAGAGTTAATGGTATTTCATAACTAATCGATTGAGCAGCAGCTCGCAGACCACCTAAAAAGGAATATTTATTATTTGATCCGTATCCTGACATAAGAAGTCCAACAGGAGCAATACTTGAAATGGCAATCCATAAAAAAATACCGATATTGAGATCGGCTAAAATAAGGCGAGAGCTAAAAGGAATTACTGAAAAACTTAGTAAAATGGATATGACTGCTATAGACGGTCCAATACGGAATAAACGAGTATTTCCTCTAGATGGAAGAATATTCTCTTTGAAAAGCAGTTTTGTTCCATCTGCTAGAGCTTGAAGAATTCCCAAAGGGCCGGCGTATTCAGGCCCAATACGTTGTTGTATTCCTGCAGATATTTCTCTTTCTAACCATACAATTACTAGTACACCTATTGTGATTCCCAATACAAGAGTCAAAATAGGGACAAACATCCATATGATCCCATAGACCTCTTTTAAGGATTCCAATCTGTAAAAGGAATTGATATCTTCTACTTCTGTTGTATAAATTATCATTTCAACGATCAACTTCTCCCATAATGATATCTATGCTACCTAGTATCGTCATAATATCAGCCAATTTCATTCTTTTAACTAACTGAGGAAGAATTTGCAAATTGATAAAACCCGGCGGGCGAATTTTCCATCTCCAAGGAAAACCACTTTGATCTCCTATCAGAAAAATTCCTAATTCTCCCTTTGGGGCTTCCATTCTCGCATAAAGTTCTTGTCTCGGTAATTCAAATGTAGGAGAAGGTTTTTTACTAATGAATCGATATTCAAAATCATTCCATTCTGGATCCCTTTCTCGATCAAAACATCGGATTTCTAAATTCTCATAGGGACCCCCCGGAATTCCTTCCAGGGCCTGTTGAATTATTTTTATGGATTCCGTCATTTCACTGATTCGGACTAAATAACGAGCTAATGAATCTCCTTCTTTTTGCCACTGGATTTCCCAATCAAATTCGTCGTAACACTCATAATGATCAACTTTACGAAGATCCCATTTGATTCCAGAGGCTCGTAGCATTGGGCCGGATAGACCCCAATTTATTGCTTCTTCTCCACCAATAACCCCTACCCCTTCAACTCGTTCTAAAAAAATAGGATTTCGCGTAATAAGTTTTTGATATTCAACAATTCCTGTTAAAAAATAATCACAGAAATCCAAACATTTATCTATCCAGCCATAGGGTAGATCGGCCGCTACTCCTCCGATACGAAAATAATTATGCATCATTCTCATACCGGTGGCAGCTTCGAATAGATCATATACTAATTCTCTTTCTCTGAAAATATAGAAAAAGGGGGTCTGTGCACCAATATCGGCCATAAAAGGTCCAAGCCATAATAGATGAGAAGCTATACGACTCAACTCCAACATAATTACTCTGATATAGCTGGCTCTTTTAGGGACTTGAATATTGCCCAATTGTTCTGGTCCATTTACGGTTATTGCTTCCGTGAACATAGTGGCTAAATAATCCCAACGTGTTACATAAGGCAAATATTGTATAATTGTTCGGTTTTCCGCAATTTTTTCCATTCCTCTGTGTAAATAACCTAATATTGGTTCACAGTCAACAACATCTTCACCATCTAGAGTAACGATGAGACGAAGAACACCGTGCATTGATGGGTGGTGAGGTCCCATATTGACTATCATAAGGTCTTTTTCTGTAGCTGATAGATTCATAAGTTTTTCCTCGATTCATTCTTACATGAATTGTTGAAAACGAAAAGAAGTACATCAAAATGAAAAATATAATAAATCGACTAATTCAATCAAATTAACGATTTTTTGATTCCCGAATATCCAACTCACTAATTAATTCTTTATAACGTATGTTATTTTTCTTTGATAAATAAGACAGAAGCCGTTGACGTTTTCCTAGAATTTTACGTAGACCTCTCTGAGATAAATAGTCTTTTTTGTGCAATTCCAAATGTGAAGTAAGTCTTCGTATCTTATTGGTGAAACTGACTATTTGAAATTCAACGGACCCCTTGTTTTCTTCTTTTTTTTCTTGAAAAATAACTGAGATGAATGAATTTTTTACCATAAAACAAAAATTTCTCTCCCCCTTTTTTTGAATGTGAATTTTACTGATCAGTAATAATAATAATACCATTCATTTTAATATGCACAATGATTTTAAGTTCGTTATGAACTTTATAATTTTTTCAAATAAAATTAATCAATCCGGTTTTCAATCATAATATATGGAAAAATGTACCATTGACGAATTTTCAAACGCGGATACATATGTATCCTTACCATACTGAAACGACTGCCATTATTACTATTAAACCAATAGCGATTCATACAAGCTAAATCTTCTAATCGATAATTGGGCCAAAGAAAGAACTTTAATTTAATTAGTTTCTTTTTATCACTATCAAGATGTTTGTTTTTATTCAAAACTTGACCACAGTTTTTTACATTATTTAAAAATACTGGATTTCTATGCATACCATTTTTATCCCTTGAATTGAAAGAAATTCGAATTCGCAATTCTCTCCGGTGGTTAGGGGATAAAATATTTTCAGGAATAAACAAATCATAATGATTTTTGTCTTTATTTTCAGTCATTTTTTGATGTCTTGCAATGGATTCATCAAAATTATTTTTTTCAATATAGTTTTTTTTTTTGCGTCTTTTTTTTTTTTTGCGTCTTTGATTAATTTCATGTTTATTTTTATGAACCAATGAAATACTTATAGTTTGATATAGAATAAATTGTCCATCAATTTCTACATACCGGCGAATTGGTTCGATAATCAATACTCCTTTTTTGAGTAGGTATTGATAAGTTAAAAGTAACTTATCCGCCGAATCCATCAAAATATCCAGATTCGTTCCTCCTCTTCTAACAGAGTATAGAAAAGTTTCATTCATATTTATCAGGCCAAGAATGAAAGAATATGCTTTGATATTTTTGATTATTTTTTCATCGAAAGAATCAGCATCCCATCCGAATTGAAAATACAAATACTTTTGTAGGAATAAACGAGCTTCTCTCTTGCTCTCGTCTTCCTTTCTATGTTTTTTTGATTTACCAGAATCTTCTTCAACATCTTTTTCTTGATTGTCTGATTTACCTTTTTCTTGATCTGATTTACCTTTTTCTTGATTGGATGATTTACCTTTTTCTTGATTGGATGATTTACCTTTTTCTTGATTGTATGATTTACCTTTTTCTTGATTGGATGATTTACCATAATCTTCTTCAACATCTTTTTCTTGATTGTATGATTTACCTTTTTCTTGATTGGATGATTTACCATAATCTTCTTCAACATCTTTTTCTTGATTGTATGATTTACCTTTTTCTTCATTGTATGATTTACCATAATCTTCTTCAACATCTTTTTCTTGATTGTATGATTTACCTTTTTCTTCATTGTATGATTTACCATAATCTTCTTCAACATCTTTTTCTTGATTGTATGATTTACCTTTTTCTTGATTGGATGATTTACCTTTTTCTTGATTGGATGATTTACCATAATCTTCTTCAACATCTTTTTCTTGATTGTATGATTTACCTTTTTCTTGATTGGATGATTTACCTTTTTCTTGATTGGATGATTTACCATAATCTTCTTCAACATCTTTTTCTTGATTTGAGAGAACGGATCTAAATTTTCTTTTTTTTTTTGCATCTGATACAAGATCCTCTTTTTTTCCATTAAAATTAAAATTGAAAAGAAGTAGTTTTATTGGTATGATCCATGGTTCAACCTTATATGCATTATATAGTAGCACAAATTCTGGGAAGAACCAAAGTTCCAGATTCGATATTTGATAATTATTAAAATTATTAATCACAGTCTTAATATTTTTCTTACTCTTGGTACTGGTTTTCTTACTCTTGGTACTGGTCTTCTTACTCTTGGTACTGGTATCGACCCAGGACTCAATATCGGTCTTATTTCTAAGACAAAAATTAAGAATTCTCCAATTAAAAAATTTTCTATGCGAAAATTTCCCCGTTTTCCCCGTTTTCCCCGTTAGATAATTATGGATAGGAATATCCCCCAATATATCAAAAAATTTTCGTTTATCCATGTTGTAATTATAAGGAATCTCTTCCCTCTTATTTACTTGTAATGGTGATCCATAAGTATATGAGTCCCTCATATCTTGATATATAATAAATATATATGATAATAAATTATATCTATAGTGTTTTTTAAAATTATCTTTTTTATATTTTTGTTCTTGATTCCGTTTTTGTTCTTGATTCAGTTTATATTCTTGATTCAGTAATGAATTCGCTTGAAAATCATTTTTTTTTTCGTAATGTATTAATCTTTCTTTTTCATCTGAATCCCATTTTGTTAAATCTTTATTTTGAGCCATATAGTGTTGATTGACTCTATTTCGCCATTGTTCTGGTACTAATCTAAGCCATATACTCTGAACTAAATCGTATTGATAATCGTATTGATAATGACTCCTTAACCAGTTTTTCCATTCCTTTATTCCAGAGATTTTTTGTCTTAACCCATAATGATGTTTTAATTGGGAATGAGATATTCCTTGTTCTTCAAAATAATCTTTTATTTCATTTTTAAGAAAAAGAGATGTTCCGTGATATTGAAGGATAGGTTTGAATTTAATAACTTGGGTTTGTGATAATTTGTAAAATACATATGCTTGTGAGAGGGAGGATAAGTCACAAAAAGCTTTTGCATTTTGATTTCTAATATTCGAAAGTGAGTTTTTTATATTTTTTATAGTTGAAATAAAATGAATTGTATTTTTATTTGGTTTATTAATTCTTTCTTGATTTGCTTCATTATTGTAAATGAATTTATCAATCATTTTTTTTGTTGATTCAAGAAAAAGTTGTGGATTGGGTCTTGGAATATTAATGATATATTTAATGATATATAGAAAAATATCTATGTATATCTTTTGAATAAAAAGTTTTATAAATAAATAGAATTTACGGATTAATCGAATATTTCTTCTTTTTAATATTTTCCAAAATTTTTTTGATGATTCTAATTTCTTGTCTTTTATAATTTTTTCTATTTGATTTTTGATTGTGTTTGTTCTCTCAGTCAGATCTTTTATCTTTTTTTCTGTTAATGAATAATTTGTCCGCTCCATAGATTGAATTTGAAGGGATGATTCGTCAATCATCTTATTACTGATTATCGAATCTTTTTTAGTTTCGCCCAAATCTTTTTTAGTTTCGCCCAATTCTTCTCTCAACTCCAAAACTGGATTTCTTTTTGAAAGTTTTTTTATTATTCCCTTTACAAATGGAATTTTTGTTTCTCCTGAGACTTTTCGAAACAATTTTTTTCCTTTTTTAAAAATTTTCCATTTTTCACTTTTTTTTTCTAGTTCGTTAAAAATAGGCTGAAAAAACGAAGGCCGTCTTCGAGGAGGACCGCAAGGTAAGTCACTTTCCAGTCCACAAGCTGTTAAAAAGCAAAAATCATTCTTTTTAACTTTCTTTTTTTTCATTGGATCTTTATGCTTTTTTTTCATTGGATCTTTATGCTTTTTTTTCATTGGATCTTTATGAGAGGGTTTCAGTTTAGATCCGCGCCAAGGTTTCAGGCGAAAAGGATATAGGATCTTGATCTGGATACCTTCTGATAACCAATTTTTTGGAAAGTCTTTTGTGGAGAATTGAAGACCATTATAAGTGCATTTAACATGTATTTCTCGCTTCCAACCCTTGAAATCCGTGGACCACTCAGGAATTTGAAATAATAATATACGGACAATGTTTTTAGCTATTATCAATGAAGGTAATAGAATATATTTTCTAAAAATCGATTGGGCTATTAACATGATGCCCCTTGGTCCTTGACCAAAAAAGACGATATCCCAAAATTCTGCTGCGTCCAGCAGGAAGTCATCTGCCTCTGACTCTTGTCTTCTTTTTTCTTTCTCTTTTTTGTCTCCTTTTTGTATCTCTTCTATGCTTTCTCTTCTTTTTTCTTCCTCTTTGTCTCTTTCTTGTATCTTTTCTATGCTTTCTCTTATCTCTTCGTCTTCTTCTCTTATGTCCTCCTCATTTTCTGTATAATCAGAAATTTGTGATTCTTTGTTTTTCCATATCCAATTTCGAGATATTAGTTTTATCAGCCAAGAAATATCAGAATACAAAGATCTGAACACTCTGAAGAAGAGGCTGTCTACTCTGTCAAAAAAAAGTGGGGAATGCACATTTGATTGAAACAGTTCCCCATTAATTATTTTACGTCTTTGGGCACGCACGGCACCTTTTATTATGTCTCGACGAAAATTCGGTTCTGGCGAATATTCCATCAAAGATAGGTCGTTTTCTATATCGTTTGGTAGAAAAAAATCATCCTTTAACTCCTCCTTAGAAAAAACTATTGCGTACCGGAAGATTCTTGAACGAATTGCATAATCTGTTATCATGTGTTCCTCGCCTCCTCTATGGTGTTGTTCGAAAATGTCGAGTAGTTTGTATGACCATCGAGGAACTTCTTTACTTATTTCTTTTATTCCATTACTTATTTCTTTTATTCCATTAGATTTTTTTATAATTGTTTGATTGTCGGGATTAGTTATAACTATATTGCATAAAAATTTCAAAATTTTGACTCGATCCTCGGAATCGATATTTCCCTGTTCATCTTCTGTTTCTGTCAATAAAGAAAGTTCTTTTTCTGTTGATAATGATTTGAGTGTATCTATTGTCTGTTCATCTTCTGTTTCTGTCAATAAAGAAAGTTCTTTTTCTGTTGATAATGATTTGAGTGTATCTATTGTCTGTTCATCTTCTGTTTCTGTCAATAAAGAAAGTTCTTTTTCTGTTGATAATGATTTGAGTGTATCTATTGTCTGTTCATCTTCTGTTTCTGTCAATAAAGAAAGTTCTTTTTCTGTTGATAATGATTTGAGTGTATCTATTGTCTGTTCATCTTCTGTTTCTGTCAATAAAGAAAGTTCTTTTTCTGTTGATAATGATTTGAGTGTATCTATTGTCTGTTCATCTTCTGTTTCTGTCAATAAAGAAAGTTCTTTTTCTGTTGATAATGATTTGAGTGTATCTATTGTCTGTTCAAATTCGTAATAATCAGTAGCAAGAAGTATAACATGAATCTTATTTATCCAAAACGGATCCGTGTTTGTTTTTTCACTTAAAGGTGAAAACAATTTTTTGATTCTTCCGCGGTAGGGTCCCTGCAAGAAAGGATCATATATTTTAGGCAAGTATTTTATTTTAGTTTCATTATTAGTTTCATTATTAGTTTCATTATTAGTTTCATTATTTCTTTTAGTTTCATTATTTCTTTTAGTTTCATTATTTCTTTTAGTTTCATTATTAGTTTCATTATTAGTTTCATTATTAGTTTCATTATTTCTTTTAATTTCATTATTTCTTTTAGTTTCATTATTAGTTTCATTATTAGTTTCATTATTAGTTTCATTATTAGTTTCATTATTAGTTTCAGTAGTAGTTTCTTCATTATTAGTTTCATTATTAGTTTCATTATTAGTTTCATTATTAGTTTCTTCATTAGTTTCATAATTAGAAAATCGAGTCCTTTTTTCAAGTATGCCCAGATCAAAAGATTCCTTATATAAATATTCCTTATCTAAATATTCGACTCTCTTTATAAACTCCTTACTTAAATTTATTCTTTTTAGTTCATTGATAAAACTCCAATCAGTATACGATTCGTCAGAAAACAATTCTTCTGGTGTGAAAAAATCTATTTGTTTTTGTACCATTTCTCCAAAAGCTGCTAAACTAGGTGGATATGTAAAAGAGATTTTTTCTTTTCCATCACTTCGACATGTATAAAAAAAATATTGTGACATTTCATTTTTTAGAGCATTGTCAAACCGATTATTTTTTATATATCGCCAAGGTCGATTCCGTTGTTTATAATCAAAAATAAGCGTCACAAGAGGTTTTTCAAACCATAATAATTTTTTATATTCTTTTTTTTCTGATATTATTTCTAACTTCGAATTTTCCTGATTCCCATCCAGATAAGAAGTTTCATAAACTGGGCTATTTTTATAGTCGGTCTCTTTCGAAAAAGGGTAATAAGAAAGATTTTCTTTGGTGGATACCTGTTCCTCCCCCCCTTTGGAAATAGTTTCTATTTCTATGTTTGTTTCTTCCTCCCTTTCCTCCAATTCCTTCAATTCCTCCAATTCCTGCCCTTTTCTTCGGCTTTGATGAATTCCTGTCAGTTTCTTAGTCAGCATGTGTGACGGTTTTCTACCTATAGAGTAAAGACAGGTAATAAAAAAGAGAAGAGTAAAGATTCGAGGAATAGACTTTGTAAGTTCGAATATAAGATGCCTATTAGATCGAATAACTATATAATACCTAAGAAAAGTCCTTTTTTGTATCCAGGCTAATACCACTCCAACCCATTTCATTAATAAAATTTTTTGTATCCAGACTAATACCAATCCAACCCATTTCATTAATAAAATATGACCAATTAAAAAACCAACAAAACTACTTATTACAAATAACATATTGGTGTTGTATCGAAACATATAAATGTTGACTAATCTGGCTAACATTGGACTTGGTAAAATGAAATGGTTGACTAATTGAAAAATTAAATTATGCAGGAATACACATTGAATCCTAAGATTACGCATTGAATTTCCGGCAGTCTCTCCTGCATAATAATCAAAAAAATCAAAATAGTCTTTGTCATTGTTCCAGAAGTAATAAAACCAAAGATACGGTAGAACTAGGACATTTAGTAGATGAGGTCTAATCAATGCTAAATGCAGAGGCTCATAGTAGATCGATATGAACAGCATGAGCTGTCCCATAAGAAAGCCAGTTGTTGCTGCTGCCCTCTTCTCGTTTCCTTCTTCTCCTTGTTCCATAACCCAAGTTTGTACAAGGAGGAGATAAGAGGGACCTAGGGATAATGTGGTCAGAAATCCATAATAGAGTCCGACCACAAGGACTGACAGGACTGAATTGATTATCCTCATGAATAAGGATATTAGATTACTCGGTATAAACGATTTGAAAATCATAAGAAACCCCCTAATTTTTTTTTTTTTGTTTTTTTTTTTTCTGGATTATTCATTATTATATGATATTATTCTCATCTGATTATTCATTTTGTCAATATAGTTTTTTTTTTTTTGCGTCTTTGATTAATTTGATGTTTATTTTTATGAACCAATGAAATACTTATAGTTTGATATAGAATAAATTGTCCATCAATTTCTACATACCGGCGAATCGGTTCGATAATCAATACTCCTTATTATATGATATTATTATATATATGATTATTCATTTTGTCAATATAGTTTTTTTTTTTGCGTCTTTGATTAATTTCATGTTTATTTTTATGAACCAATGAAATACTTATAGTTTGATATAGAATAAATTGTCCATCAATTTCTACATACCGGCGAATCGGTTCGATAATCAATACTCCTTATTATATGATATTATTATATATATGATT